>NW_020955385.1:45961-141468 GCF_003031625.1 Empidonax traillii | reverse complement strand
GGAAGGTGGAAAGACCTTCCCCGGTTCTTCGTTCGCGAAGAGACTGGCCATTTTCATTTCATGCTCATCAGAACCAAACACTGAGAGTTTGGTTCCAAACTCTCCACGCTAAGAACTGTGCAATGGAGTACAGAGATGCCTTACCTGACAGCATCCTGCTGTCATCAATAATTCCTTTATTTTATTTTGTGGGGTTTTTTCATTTTACCAAGATAAACTTGTGTTTATAACTGAAAATTAAAGTAATTTAGATTTATTTCTGTAAAAAATTCAGTGTCTCCCCCTTGAGCCTTATAATTTTCCAGCTTAATTGAATTTTATATTGTGTTTATGATGTAATTTTAAAAATCTCTACAAAAACTAACCAAAAAAGAAAAAAAACCAAAGCAAACCACAAAACAAAACAAAAAGCCAACCAAACAATTTTAAAAAAACCCCAAAAGTAAAAAAGTTCTTTTCATTACTTCTGAATTTCTTTTGCAACAGTCAGTCTTTTATCTGTGGAGAAGGCTGAAGTTCTTGTCAATCGAAATAAAATCCAAATGCTTCTTAATAATTGAAGTCAAAAGGAGCCACAACAATGAGGAATTACAGATTAGCAGCAGTAATCATGTATTAATTGAAACAATAACCTATTCACTGGTGTTCTGGCAGTCTTTGCAGACACAGGAAGCTATAAGTAACCAAAGCCAGCATTACTACGCATATAGACTTGGCCTTAAAGAGATCCTTCCATTGCCAGGAAGAGACCTCATACTTCCCCTTTCTGTGACAAACTAAATGCCAGTGATTAGCATTTTGTATAAGTTTCACAATCAGGGGCACATTTCATGTGAAATAACTACAAATTAGCTATGAAAAAAACCTCCACAAACCTGCTTTCCTCTACAGTTGTAACAAACACGGAGATGTAAATTCTTGCTCTGCAAACGAATTATTTTGTTGTCCAAGTTTGTTTCCAGATAAGTAAATATCATATTATATCATTAAGATATGGCACGTTTAAGTAATTAAATCAATATTAACAGAGTGAGCATTAACGTCAGCTTCAGCAAAGCAGCTACAGGGAGTGCTTGCAAAGGTCACCCCTTTTGAGGATGCCCAACAGTGTCAGTGCTTTCCAGTTTCCAGCACAGGGTGATTTATTCAATGAGGGACACAGGTGCCATCGTGGAGTGCCCCTTGCAATGCAGGAAACATTTCTGTCACTCAACAGAAACCAAGCATCTGCCTGTCATTCCCCACAAAAGGACAAGGCAGATGTTTGATGAATACATATGGCCAGTGCCCCAAGCTGTGTCATCAGCCCATTCCCAAAGAATTCACTGCACCTGTGTGAAATATGGGACCTGATCACTAAAGCAGCTGATAGTAAAGAAGAAAGAACCTTTCAGAATTTAACCCTTCAAAAATAAACAAACCTTAGAAACCAAGACCAGGGGAAAGTGCTAACATTTACCTCAGTAATTCTAGAAAGGGACGGAGCAACAGCACGGGCTGTCCTGTAGACTATCTGTGCCAGAGCTGACAGTCTTGCAGCCTAAATCCGTAGACTAGAGCAGTATATGATGCAAATGTTGTACATCACAAAAATCAATGGTTTTTTTGCTAAGTGGTCAATATTTATTTAACTTTAGCATTGTTTAATTCAATGCATCAATTAAAGATAGTGTAATGTCTATTTGGTCCCAAGCTACTGTTTCTATTTGTCGTTACCTCATCTGTTTGATATCGCTCATGTCTTTAGAGCTCTGCTCTTTTGTCCCCTTGCATAACTCAAGGACGGGAGTAATTGACATGATACTTTTAAAAATTAATTTCACCGCATATGCCACTAACAGAGAGTGCAAGTCCTCAGATTCATTTATAACTTCATGGTGATTGGCCCTGACAAAACAATACCTTAAAAACTCACGAAAGTAAATTATGGTCCAGGCAAATGGCTGGATGTGAGCTGGGCCCAAGTCTTGGAGCCCAGCCAGGCAAAAACAAAGTAATGTGCTTTTGATATTAATAACAGAGATGATATTGATCCACAAGCCAGTGTCACTTCTGTGCTCAGGCAAGGAGATTGCTTCAGGCATTTAGCCCACTGAAAGCCACTTTCCATGTAGGCCATTTAATTCTGGGAGTCTTTAATTACATGTAATGGAACCCAGTTAAAGGGCCAGATACCTATTTACTCATCTTGGATGTGGGCTGTGATTCAGGAAGCTGCCAAAAAGGTATATAACTCAATTCTTAGATTTTAAAACGCAGTCGTCTTTTTGTATGTTTATTTTACCCGTGTATTTCTTTGGCTCAGAGCCTGCTGGGAATTTGTAGGTACGTGAATTCAAATTATAGGATGATATTTTTCCACACAGTAAAAGCAGCAGCTCAGGAGAGACAACATCTCACACTAAAACTAAGGATGCACTAGAAAAGAGACAGTACAGACCTAGAGTTTGAAAATACTCTTTGTCACATGTCCTTTTGCACACACCTGAAAATGCACTTCTTATGCTCAAAGTCATCAGATTTACATAAATAAATTACTTGCCTTAAATCTACTAGAAGAGGGTGGCCCTTAAAATTTTTTCCCCTGAGAAGGATAGTGAGGACTGCCAGGGATTGCTCGTATTCTTCCTATATCCTTATGTGCTCAAAGTTCATAATTTTCTATTGCTAAGGTAAGGGTAATGGAGCACATATGGGACTGCATCAAGGGCAAACTTGGATGGCCAGCAATAAAGAAGGTCTGCTGCAAAACTGTGTGTCCAATTTGATACCTACTTCGAGCTCCAAGTTCAAAACTAGCAACTATTCATACGTTAAATATATGACAATGTTTCACGAAATCAGGGGCAAGACAAAGGAAAGTGGGAAGTTGGAATGCCCAACAGTTTGTCTGTTGGGGTGATTCTACATGGGAAGCTTTCAGGTCTTCTTCCAGTATGGATGATAAGTTCAGCTCTTGAAGATGGGGAGTCCACAATCTGTCACTTAAAAGACTGAAAGTTATAAATCTTGCCACGTGGTGGTGGCATATTATTGTCATTCTGTATCTTCTTGGGGTCAGAGATAAGAAGACAGAAACAATCAAGATTACCAAGAAATTACTAATTGTTTTGTTGGTCTAATGTCTAATTCAGACATTTGTGAGGCTACAAGAAAAAGGAGTTTGCTGATTTGTCTGGAGGGCAAATTTGCCTCCGGACTCTTGCCTTTCTCAAATGGATATATTAGTACAAAATGAGCAAAACACCAAAAGACAAAATGTGTCAGAAAACAGTAAAGAACAAAACCACTGTGCTGCAAATGCTGCCAGCCAAGCATCTGCACATACACTGTCTGCAGTCAACATTCATTCAATTTAATAAGAGCAGTTGGGAAGGAGAAAAGGAAAAAAGGTTTGGTGCTAAGCCAGCATACATTTTTTTCCTCTGTAATTTGTAATGTTTCTCTCTTAAATTCTGAAAATAAATAAGACTGGCCATTTGTCTACTTTGGTAGGGGTGTTTGTAAGCCCTCTTACACTCTCTCATGTTTTTTGCTGGAAACCTCCCAAACGAAAGAGTTAATTCACTTTCTATATTAAATATTTACATAAAAATGTTCAGGAAGGTGTGTGTAAATTATAAATAATGTAAAGCAGGACTGGTCTTGGTTAGAGCTAAGAGACCCAAATTGTATCATCATAATACATTATTCACATATAATGCGTCTATTCTCCTCCATTAGTGTTACTAGAAAAAGCCCCTGAGTGCTTAACTTGAATTTGGAAGAGTGTAATAAATGTGAGATAAACAAATAGCAGTGGGGATGCATCTGTAGTTAAACAAGTGTAAATTAGAGCTCAGCTTAATTCCTCCTAACTACACATAGGACAAATATGATGCTCTCCAGAAACAGAAAATCAGTTACAAACTGGAAAAAAAAAAAAAAAAAAAAAAAAAAAAAAAAAAAAAAAAAAAAAAAAAAAAAAAAAAAAAAAAAAAAAAAAAAAAAAAAAAAAAAAAAAAAAAAAGACACAAGAAATCCAAATTATTTCATAGAGTTTCCCCTCCATCTGCCTCCACCTTCACCCCTCCTTCCCCCCCCAAAAAAAAAAAGAAGGCTTTGTGGCAATCCAAACCCTGGGTTCCTCTGGTCAGTCTGACAGCCGAACTGCAGCAGAGAGGGAAACAGTTCCAGACAAAAAAAAAAAAAAAGACAAGGACAAAGAGAAGGTGATCACACAGTTGAACGTGTGGAGAAAGGGCAGACACTCCCTGGCAGGACACATCCTGAGATGGTTCTGGCCTCCTGCAGATTCAGGAAAGCCACTCCTTCTCCTGTCCCATGTTTCCTCTTCAATTAAAAAGCTCCACCTCCCTAGACCAAGAAAAATATCATCAGCTGCTGATTGCCAAGAGCTTGAAAAGTGATTTAATAATTTCTCTCTTGCTCTTAGCTGTGGAACATAACTGCAGTCAGCAGCAGTTACTAACTCCTTGGGCTGGTTTTGCCACGTCTTTCCTGGGGCCTCAAGCCTCTGTTTCTTTTTCACATACATGGGTTTGCATGACTGCAATGTACAGAATGGTTTCAGTAGTTCTTGGGGCAATTTCTTCTATTTTTTTTTAGTATTTTCTTGGAAGTGAAGAGTTTCCTGGGCCTGAAAAGTGTTTGGAGGTCTTCAGGTGAAAGGGTTATGGTAAGCATATAGAGTATCCTCATTACTAATGATCAGTGCACACTGGTGGAATTACAATGCAGTGTATTCAGTCCAGTGGCGCCTGTAACACTGCACTGGGATGCATAGACATGAAGTTAGTATTAAAGCTCAGGTGTCTCTCAGAAAGGCTTCATAAACATTACTGGCTGAAATGAGAAAGTAAACCAGTATTTGCATAGTATTACTGCTGTTCTGCAAGGCTTTTAAAACTATTTATTCCTGCTAACTATGGATGTTCAAGTTTAAGAAGCAAGCACTTCTCCCAACTGCAACTCAATTATAGTTTAAATGACTTCTGTTTGGCAAGGAATTTTGCTCTAAGGATGAGACTTATGGCAGCAGCACAATACTTTTGCTTCCTTCCTTCAGAGCTCAGAGACCTTTGCTAAAATCATAAAATTTATTATTAGTGCAAGGAAAACAGGAGTAAAATGGTTGCCTGGTCAGTGGCATATCTTGAATAAATAACATTTCCAGCACAAGGGAATTTTCACTGTCTGAAGAGTGACTTGGGGAAACATATTAATAAAGAATCTTTAGTGGGAATTTTTAATGGCATTTACAGGTTACACTGTAAGCAATCATTAGGTCTTGTGATGAAAAGCTGCACAGTGATGAACGCACAGTTGACAAACAGGAATTTCCTGACATTGGAAGAGTAGAAAATTCAGTAAATTAGAAGGAAAAAAAAAGATTTGTGGCCGAATGAAGCTCTAACTTACATGTTGTCTCTATTCATTGTCACGTAGCATGAGTTCTGAGGATAGAAAATAGAAGGTAGATGATGAATGTCTTGTAGGTATGACAGGAGAGGTAGAGTGGGGTGTCCCAATGCTTAGGCTTACAGCATCTCCATGCCTTTCTAAAAAATCTGTAGGATGTCATATCAAAAGGGTTTATACATCAGAGAAAATCTCAAGAGCCAAGAATTGTCTTTAGAAATCCTCAACAAAGTTTGAAGTGTTGATGCCACCTGAACAAAAGAGCAATAGAAATAATAATGATAAAAAAGCTAATAAAACTTCCCAAAGAGCTAGTGCAGAACTACATGAAGGACTCAGCATTACCATTTTTTTGGTGTTACAAATTGTTTTGCTAGATACTTTTAAGCTGTGCATTCCTCAGCTGAAGGGAGTCAGATACATACATCTTGGTAAAATGCCCAGTACAATGGAACCCAAACTGCAAGTGGGCAATGTGTGTTAATTTAAATATTAAGTAACAATTTTATGATATCCTAGAATATGCATCCTGCAAAGCCTACATATAAAGCCCCTGAATCACCAGAGAAAGTGGGCTTCAAATACAGAACATTTTTTCCCCTAGTAATGTATTTATCTTCCTCTGTTTATTAACATCCAATTAGCTCCTGAGCCCTTTCCCTAGTGCTGAGGGTTGCTTTTCAACAAACAAAACAGTACTACAAAACAAAACAACAAAGAACCCTTACCCCAAATAAAATCCTCAATGTAATTAATTAATATAGAGACAGATTCATAGAAAAGCTGAAAGCACAGTCACAGCAACAGAGAAATCCCCATGTAAGTACTGAGACTTCTGAGATCTACTGCCTACCCAGCACACAGGGATGGCAACAGCGACTATCACACAGATTTACTTGGCAGTACAAAGATTTGGCAGATCCACTGCTACGGCCTCTTTTTCTACTCCAGAGGATTTCCCTGGCATTCATATGCTGATTGAAAAATATGCAAGAAATTCATGTGCCAACTGGGGACTGCGTGTCTGGATGTAGCTGTGAAATGTTACCAAAACCTCATTTACTAATAGAGTTTAAATAGTCATTTAACAAATTAGGCAGTATTTTTTCTATAATTGCATTTTCTCAATACATTATTTGCTGTTTTCTTCAATCTTTATAATGAGATCTTGCTCTCTCCCTTACTAGAGAATTTCATAAACAAATAACAGGAATTACTTATAAACAGCCTGATTTAATAAGATGTAAGGACAACTATAAAACCACTCTAGTTCTATTATCCCACTAAAATCTGCCAAATTATTCACCAAGGATAATTACATTAAGTGAATTTATAAAGTTACGTAAAATAAAAAGGTGATGAAGAAACAGAGACATCTGAGGTTCCCATATTTAAAGAGAATTTCTCCTGGAAAAGACTGGGTTAGTTCCATGAAAATGTTTACTTTTGTTTATGTTTTCTAAGAACACTCCTCATTAGCAAATATGCTCTTTTTTCCCCCTATTTCCAGAAACAATTAGCTAGAAATAGTACTGTTTGTTTTAAGCCCAAACAATATTTGCATCCCAGTCTCCCAGTGGGCCAGGATACAATATTCAAATACTGAATGTTGACTAAAAATAAATGGCAAAATAACTGTCTTGTTTTCCTAGCTTTTGGAAAGTGTTGTTAAAAGAACAGTCTGAAATGTGAAAAATTATGTGATTTTCACAATTACCTCATCGCGAACAGAGGAGGGGGTTAACTAATGGTACAAAGAAAGAACATTTTTCCCTAAATTTTCAAAGGAATAATATTACTTGTGGGTATATTTATATGCTTATTTAATGTGATAGTATCCCTTTTAGTAAACTTGTCACAGAAGATTTATTTTGCCCCCTATTGTCCAAGAGTACAGCACGAGGAGCACAAAAGGTCCAGTGCCCAGGACACAAACCCTGGAGGCTTCAGCTCACAAAGGGACTGACAAGGAGAGCCTGGGTGACAGTGAGTGAAGTGTTCACCAGATTCTTTTGTTACAGAGGGCAGAAATATAAACAACATTTTAGTTAAAGAAATTATGAATAATATTATCATCAAAACCACTGAAACTGTAGTGTTCAATCACTGGAAAAGGTAGTGGAAATCAACTATTTAATTATTTCCAAATACTTTATCATATATCTAAAAGCGGTGGCATCGGTTTGATGCCACTTTCATGGAAAGCTATTTCATAACTTTTTTCTTTTTAAAGTATTTTCATCATTCTGTTCTGTTTAATGAATACATGGATTATGAATATTAGGTGAATAGTCCTGCAACTGAACACAAAGGGGAAATGATGCTGACAGCATTATGGTCTTGCTTCCTCTCCTTGCATTAGGGTGGAAATGATATGCAGCACGGATTATGCTTTGTTTAAAGCTGTGCTTCTGCCTCTAAAAGAATATATTATACAAATCTTCTAATGTTGTTGAAATTCCCCAAAACTTGATTGTGTCAGACATAATGTGGCAATGAGGTTCTTATCCCTACCTTATGCTGAATAAATATCTAATATCAGAGAGTATAACCTTGGAAAAGTATACACCAGGGAATATCCCTTCCGTCAATAATTCATTGTGCTGGTGGTGGGAAGGTGCATTCAGTGAGCCCCTGACATTAAAGAGAATACATTAATGCCCACACAGCCCCAGCCTGAGAAGCAGGGAGGGGGAAGGGGAAAGTACAAGGGGAATGACTTTCCTTCAGGCCCATTAAAAAAGAAACACCTTGGAATTATTCAAAGTAGCACACTCCGTCTACAAAAAGCAAAGCAAACAGACCCCCTTCTCACCAAGTCTGTCATCAGAATTATTTGAGGGAGAGAGCATGTGAAATACAAATTTTTACACGTGTACGTGCTACAGAGATTTGTGTTACATTTTCCAGCTGTAAGACACGCAGGGTGAGCTTCCCTAATCCAGCACGGATGGAACGACACTGCCAAGAATCTAGAGGAATGCGCTGATGAATGAGGCCCCCAGAAGTCCACATATTAATTCTACTAATGTTAATCCAAAAATCAATACATTTGGGTTCAGTGATGCTTCTGTAGGCAAAAATACGTGTTATTCAAATAAGCTCAAAATAAATAAGATAATTTTCTGATAGCCTGTGTCAGCCTTGAAGATGATTGCAATTTCAATTAAAGACAAAATGGTAGTAGATTTCAATACAGTTTGGGATCTTTTGCATTCCTGTTTGCTCTTTCACTGTTATGGTTTTAATGATTTAGGAACCAGAAGAATAACTAAGAAACCCAACAGTCATTATCTCAAATAATGAGACTTTTTAATGCAAAATCAATACTGGCTATAATGAAAATAGATTCCTTAGCTCCTGCAGGGTGCCATGTACAATTCTTTTTCACCATTAAATAGAATGTGATTGCTTATTTTCACCAGTATGATGGACATTTTTACTCAGGAATAAAAATAAAATGTCAGAATTTATTTACTCTTACTAAACACATGTATTTAATCAGAAGCTCCCGTCATAAGACTGAAGCTGAGCAAATCAGAATATTTTCTGTGAACTTTCAGAGACTTGAGGAAGAAATGCAAAATTTCCAGCAAGTAATAAAAAAGTTCACTCTGGGAAAAAATGGTCTGGCTGTGTTTCAGCTTCTGTTCAGGTGGTTGACTGAATACTTAATTTGTTATGCCAAATGAACCAAACTAAAATATCTTAAGGAGGCTTAAAGAAGTGAAATAAAACACTTCTTTCATACCAATGTATCAAAACTGCTTTTAGTGCTGAGGAGATTATTATTATTATTATTATTATTATTATTATTATTATTCAGTTGATGTATTTATACATATTTTTGATCTCTGAACGTTAGCAAAAGCACTCATATTAATACTTCAGAGCCATATTCTATTAGGAGTCCAGATCTAAAAGAATGCATGGAAACTCAGAGGTTCAAATGCTTCATTTGGAAACAGCATGTTTCTCCCTAGTTCTGTTTGGCTTGGTTTTCATGCAATGCCCAAAAGGAGTAAAACTGAGAACATGAAAAAGAATAAAATGACCAGCAAAGCTGCCAATACCCTTTAAAATGCTTTTTTTGACTCTTCTTTGAGTAACAGGCAAAGAACAAATTCTCACTAGAATAGAACTCCAATTGCAGCAAATGTGCAGGTGAATCTGCAAGCACTCACAGCAAGAAGTTTGGGATCTGGGAAGGGTTTATGAGCTAAATTTGCACCAATTATTCCAGTATTGATATCTTGAATAACACACTTTTTTGGTAACTGCAAAAAGGGTGCTCTTTGCAAAATTATGGTGATTAAATATCTCACTCAGACATCTGTGCAAAGGAAGAATTTTTTGTAGTGATAAAAATGTTTAGGAAAAACATTGTTCGACTTGACCTGGATGCCCAGGCAAGTCTTGGGATCCTTGAGCACAGGCAGCAAATACAGTCCCAGCAGGACAAATTAGAGCAGGCTGTATCCCATTGACCTTTGTTCTTGGATACTGTTCCATTTCATACTTTAGTCTGCTCTTGAGGTACAGCACTGCTTGAAACCACGACAATCTTGTCTTTGGGATTCTAACTGAAGAAGCTGTTAGAGATAATCGGTGTGAAAACTCTGCAAATCCTACTGTTCGATAACAACAAAACATGAATAAAGTATGCACATTTATTCCATACCGTTGGCTGAGGCTTCATGCATATGCAGAATCACTTCCAGATTTGTGGACACTTCTGGAGCAATAGCACTTATGAGCCAGTTTAGCCTCAGTTCCAAGCCAGTCACTTAATGGTGAAGACTCAACAACTAGAATAATACAAAGTTTCCCTGAGAACTTTTTTCCTTTTGTGATTTGTTAAAGCTGTTTCTTTCCTTTTAATTAATGATAAATTTTCATGAATATTGGAAATATGGAACTTTGTGTGGATGACTTACTAATGAAAAAAAAATTGCCATCCATACAGAGGCATTTATGGAAATAAACGTAAGAGTTCCATGAACAAGAAATTCTTACTGAGAACTTTTTTGGGCTTATTTAGTAAAATACAGCAATAATTTTGTGTTAGATAGCAATTTCAGAGATAAACTTTACAGGTCAAACTTGATGTTTTGTTCTCAAGGTTGATAAAAAATATAAGAAAAATATTTTAAAGGAACAGTGTTACTTAGATATGACTTTGAGTAAATCATTATCTGCTGATAGATATGATCCAGACAGAAGGAAAGTCTAAATTCTTTGAATGAATTACTCTCTGAAATGTATTTTTTAATTTTCAAAGTCAGCATGATTTATATTAAACAGAGAACAGTATTTTTGCCTATAGTGGCAGAATTCAGATCATTAAAATACTATACAACCAACCAACAAATGCAGTTATGCAGGAACTTTCCCTAATTCATACACTCTTTGCAAGAAAACAGGCAGGGCCTCACATTATGGAATCTGTACACATATGCATAAGCTATTCCATTACAGTGCATGTTCGTATACATCTTTCTGAAACAGCTTTCATGATATAAAAGTATTTTATTTACAGCTTACATGCATATCTGCTTTAATTATTACATAAGACATATTAAATATTTCAATATCTCTATGCCATACAGTAGATTTGTTAACTAATGATATGTATGGAAGAAGGGAGTCACAGACTTATGCAGTGTTTCTGAATACTCACAAAAACATTCCTAAGGAGCCACCTGGTTCCTGACTAAATAATTAAACTACCTTAAGAGAAAGAATTTCTTAGAAACTATGAACAATGCTTTGGGATAGGGCTACTTTCAATTAAGGTGTTTTTCCTAATATCATTCAGCTTTGTTGTTGAAATCATTCAGCTTTGTTGTTGAAATCACACACTTGAGTAAAAAAGGGACAAACCAAGAGTTACAACCAGGAGTCATATTTGCAATAGAAATTCTGGTACGTGAATATATCCACTTCGGACATAATACTGAGGCAGTTTCCACCAGAACTTGGAACAAAGATGTATAAGAAAAACTGAGCCTTTCTTGAAACCTTAGTGTAGGGGAACAGCTTTTTTTCTCTTCTTTTTGTCTCTTCAGCATTTAGGAGTTTGAAAATCCATCCTGCATCTTTTTCAATAGTCAGGTGTATTCGCTGCTAGCTCAGCTGAAGGCCCAATCAGCATACATAAACCTTGCCCCTGAGCAGTCTCTACTGGTTTATACAGAGGTTAGGATTGCTTTGAATTACACATGCAATCAGAACATTTCAGAGAGCAAATTGTGGTCATTTTGACAACTATACAGCAAGGTTAATTTCAGGCCCAAGTATACATGATATTCAGAAATACAATGAGGTAATTTAACATTTTAAAAGGGGAGTCTATAGTATAAATTAGTAGAAAAATCATGACACTCACAAACTTGTTCTAAAGATGTATTGTTCCTTTTTCTTCAGAAAAAGAAAAAAACCCAACCCCCCAAAAAGAGAAAAACAAACCAAAAAAATAAAAATACTGCAAAAAACCCCACAACACAAAAACCCCCACTAGTTTCCACTAATGATAAATTAACCACTAAAGAAGAATTTCATTCTAGAAATCTATTTTAAATTTGGAAAAGAAAGACAGAGAAAAGAGAGAAGGAAAGAAGAAGGAAGAGAATTATCAATATTATTTTCAGCACAAATCCAAAATATGGCCTCATACTAGCTTCTTCCAGCACACAAGGATGCTGGAACAGTAAGAGATCAAAGCCAGAGAAGAATATGTAAGATAGGACATACTGGTTCCTAGGACTTCCCATACCCTTTAGCAAGGATAAGGCTGCTCTCAACTGCACAGCTCTCACACTAGAAGCATCATTACTTTCATTACTTTCTGCTACAGTTTGTCATCCAATCCACTATCTCCTTTCCAATAAAGATTTGATTTAAAAAGCATAAAACCAAAACTTATTTTGTAAACTTTGTTATTTGGAATTACAGAGAATCTTTCACGTTTTGATTGATAACAACATCATCATCTTAGTCTGATTTATCGCTCATCATTTTATACTCTTGCCAAAAAGGGTTAAAAGTCGTCCGTTTCCAAGCATTTATTAACCGACCTTTTCATAGCTAATTTTACTACCCTGACATATTTTAGATTTCTGTATTCCTTAAAATGCACCATGATAGCAGCTGGAATCTTCTAAATTCTTCAAACAATGTTTCCCTGATTATTTTTTTTTTTGAGAGTTGTGTAGATAAGCTCTCAGTTCTCACCTAGATCAGTGATAGGAGAGGAAATGGCCTTTTCTGAGTGTCTCTGCTTTTTAAAGCAGATAGAAATAATAAGGTTGACAAAGGAAAAAAGAAAATTAGGCATTATGAGGGTAATAACTTAGAAAGCGTCAGATTCAGAATAATTGAATTCAATGACATTTAATGCTACAGAAAACAATAGCAGCAGCCCAGCCGCCCATCTGATTCATGTCTAGTTCATGTTTAACAAAACAAGGCTAAGGGTCATGCAGTCATGAGTCCCATAAATAACCCGTTAATGGGATTTCCAAACAAGCTGTCCTCAAAATGGTTTTTTGTCTCACAGAAAGAATATTAAAATGCAAATGGATTCGGGCTGTGTCCTCATAAACAACCATGTTCATTTAACCCTTGACCTCAGCGTTTAACTGCCCATTCCAGCAATTTGTACAGTATTAGCCACAGCATGCCACTCCAAAGTGCTAACTTTGAGAAGAGAGGACTAAATGAATGGGTTACTATCTGTGATGCTCAGTTAACCATGTCAAACTGACTTTATAGGCATAAAAATATTTTAAAACTTCCCTTTAGTTAGTTGACATTTTTTGCTAAGGGAAAAGAATGTGCCAAGGAAGGTACTTGGGACGATTACTGATTGCACAATGCTGTGTCCCAGCTCCAGGGAAGATCAGCTGGAGCATTTTGGCAGTGCCTGCTCAGTCCTCACCTGCCCTCACCTGCCTACTCCCTTGACCAGCACCCAGAACCACTTGGGGAAGCACTTTGTATCCTACAGTGCTATGTCCAGATCTTATCAACCCCTTTCTGCAGCAGGATATTCCAAGCATTCCCTGAAGCATCTTCAGTCACATTTTTAGAAGAATGTGGCTCTTTTTCTTACATTATTGAAAGAAGCCCATCTGTCTGCTATGAACAATGAATAAATCATTCTTTGTTTAAATTCAGCCATGCTTCTCCTATCTGATACTCCTCACAGGTGTCAAGGGGAAACCTTCAAATGGCCTACGGGAACTTGTCTGACCACAGAGAACATCAAATTAAAACAGCAGTAAGCAAAATATCTGGTAATTGTTCCCAGTTAAAAGTATTGTGAAAACCACAGTAAATAACCACTCAAACCAAATTCAAGTATGAAGGTTGTTCGCAACAACTTGGTTTTAAAGGAAGAAAATTAATGTTCTTTGAAAGCTCGTGACTTCTGAGAAGGGTGAGGGTAGGAGCCCCTTTGCAATGAACTATATGTCACAGAGAGAAAGGAGTAGTTGAGATGTCAGAGTACTCTTACTTGACAGGCTGTCTGCATTTTCACATCAACAAACTACTATTTCAAAATACTCATAGCACTTCAGAATTTATTAGAAATCTGTAACTTCTAGAGGAAACTGCCACAGCTGAGATTGGATCTAAAAGTTGTTTCAAAGTTTGCTGCACAGCTCTGTGATGAGGAAGAAACAATCTGAGTTAACAGTTTGTAGAAAGGAATGGTTATTTTCATCGTTGCTAACTCTAGACCACCTCCAATGTGGCCAGTTGATTATTCACGTAGACTAATTTTTCATGTCAGTTTTTGGTTTAGATTTTTCTCTCAATAAGTAAATTCTTTCCTGTAAACAGCTCCTCTGGGACACAGTTTCAGGTACCCCTCATTGCAGGTCACTGATTGGTCTTATTTTGCTTGCACTGATTGGCAGTAAAGCTTCTGAATACCCAGAGTTTCAGTTTTTAACACTTCCCTGGAATGCATCCACTTCCTTGTCCAAGAAAGCTCTAAGTGATGACTTCTCTCCTAGAAGAGGTGGTAACAGGTCTTTAAAGCTCATCTTTTATCAATTTGCAGTTTTCTTTTTCCGTATTAAACTCTAAAGGAAAACAGAGGAAAGCCCTTGGACTGCTCAATGACTCTCCCAGCATGGTGTGTATTAAAGATTTACATTTTGTTAGCTGCACCACTGGCCTACAGAGAACCATTCTTAAAAAGTTGAATATAAGGCCACAAAAGTTAGAACTGGAAACTTTTTTTTCTGTAACGGGCTGAAAGCCGAGTCATTAATGCTGCGATCAGTCTAATCCACAGCATTTGTTGCTGCTAATTATTACGGACAAGGCTCTTTATTGAACCACATCCTTTTATCAACATTAGGATGCATGAGCTGAGGCTGTTGTTTTAAACGCACTCATTAACCACACAAATCAGCCCTGTTGACAGAGCGCTTTTGAATTAAGCATCAGACTGTAGTCATTGGACAAGGAGCAATTTATAATGCCATTAGCAACACTTGCGAAGGTTACAGGCTTCAAAAATTGTTCAGCTGTAATTATTCTTAATGGATACAAGGAATAAACTGACGCAGGACAGCTTTTTCATTAGCTTTCAATCAAGCCTGATGGCTTTGAGAAATGTACAGTAAATGCATTTTGGGGAGAAATAATGATGTTGCAGCACCTTTCACTGGAAAATGCTCTCAGTTCAGAACTTAACTTTTAATAACCTTAATTTGATATAATTAAGAAATATGATTTGCTTTGAAGATTTTGCAATGAATTGTTCTGGCTGCTGTTTAACCCTTTTTCAAGTATTCATCCCAAACATGATAAAAAATAAAAGTGAAAATCTTCAGATGTTTAGATTCTCATGGAAATCATTAGACTTCTGATTTCCTAAAGCCAGAGTAACTAGGACAGAGTTTTAAAGTAAACTCAGAGTGCTAAGAGAATGATGGGAATTTTACAAATTATCTATCCCCCAAAAAGCATCAGTACATACACAAAATTCTCCATAAAAATCAGTTACAGATTCATAAGCAGGGGATCCTGCACATTCTCACAGGTAAAATGGTGAAAAAAATAAAATTAAAAAAAAAACAAACCACCAAACCCACAAAAAACCAAACCAAACCAACCAACCAACCAACAAACAAAAAACTAAAAAACCAACCAACCAACCAAAAAAACCAAACCAAAACAAATACCACCTCCCTCGAGCTTTAAACTGATTTTGATACAGTTAAAATCAGATTAACCCATTTCTAAAAAGCAAAAACCTTCATGAATTGGTCCTCACTTCATATCTCTTTACAGCTAATATTGATAGACCATGTCTCTCAAGAATATCTCCTCCATGCAACAAGGGGTCTTTCCAGACAAATTGAAGATTTTGGCCCAATAGACTATTAGTCTCATCTGACTCAAGCTTAAAACCAATCAAAAGCTTTTCTGGTCTTTAGCACTGCAGGTGTTTTAGCTCATATATTTCCATAATGTTACAGTATAAGAGGTCTCTTCACTATTCTTTCCTTATACTTCCACAGATCAAAGAAAAGAGATAATTAAGAATGTTGGTCTAAGAGAAGGCAAGAATGTGGCTTACTGCCCTCAGTCATCCTGTGCTTGTCAGATTGCAGATCAGGATAGAAATGCAGCAGCACCTTTGCTACTTAAGCAGCCAAACTGTAGCAGTAGCACTGCTTTGCTGGCTTGTAATTCACACAGAGCAATAGAAAAAAAAGATGTTTTTAAAATATGGTGTGCAGAGAGTTACTGGGAGTACAGAATGTCTGACAAAAAGCTAATGAGAGGAAATAACCCAACTCCAACTAGTCTAGTTCAGTTTCAGGTCAGGAGGTTCAAAAAATCAGAAAGCAAACACGATATCCAAAGTTGTATTTTGCAAAATATAAATATTCTCAAGAAATCTTATGATTTTTTTTTTTATCTAGTGCATAATATTAAAGGCAATTTTAGTCCAGAAAAATTACCATTGCAATTACCCTTGCAATGCTGTGTACTAGCAGTGGTGGCTAAAACACAAATACAGAAACTATATCTATCTGTGTCTGTTAAAAAACTACTACTTTACTAAAGGTTAACAGTTATTCAGGGGAAGCTCTGACTTCTACTTCAGTGCTTCTTACTGTTGTTTTATAATTTTGAATCTCTACATTGTTCAAATACAAATGTTCACTGGAGGGTAGAAGAACTAACACTTATGTTCAGGGATATGCAGAGTGAGGAAGAAGAAAAAAGTAGAACATAGATCCACACTGAATAAGAATAAATTGCTCAGAATCTAATAAAATGCATTTTTCTTGGTTTATAGAGGTCATGTGTATGATAGCATCAACCCCTCCCAACCTTTGGTTCAGAGCACTCTGAGGAGACAAGTCCATCCCTCCTTCCATCTTTCTATTTCCTGTGTTGGTATTATCCCACCACTTCAAATCCAATCATCTTTTCCCTAGATTTCAAAATCTAAGAAGGTTTATGCTTAACCCAGTGAGCCTCTTTTCTGATGCCGCACACATGCTGTCACTGATTACTTCCTGAAGAATTCTTTCTGTAGAGACAGATAAATTTCTAAGAGCAACACTGAAATTAGACTGAAACCTTACTGCATTTATTGTTAAAAGAGCAGCAATGATCTTCATTTTGTTCTCTATTTTTAGAAAAATCCATCTCATTTTTCTAATGACTGACCTTGAAATTATTTCTCAAGGGCACTACTGCAGTTTGTTTCTGTTGCGCTCTTTCGTATATCAGACTCTGTGCAGAGTAGTTCCAATCATATTCACAAATACTATAATTCTGACACTTAGCAACATGGTTTTGGCAACTGTCCCTCTGCTAAAAAACCATTAATGCTTAATGGCATTAAATCAAGGTAGAGGGAGCTAAGTTCTCCAATTTTGTAACATATACACATGTATACTGACACACATGTATTATCAAAAGGGAGGTTTTGATAAATGAAGCATTAACCCTACAACTCTCCCTTTGCATCTAGATTGCAGGTTGATGACAGTTTGGAATGAACCTGAATATGCACAGATTTCAAAACAAACAAACAAACAAACAAAAATAATGTAGCTGCCACACAAAGCTACAGCAAAGAGCATGACAACTTTGGTCAAACATCATGCTTCTACTCCATTTGAATAAAATCTACACAATCAAGGACTACATCTTGCAGCTTCAATAGGCCCCTGCGAAGGTGTACTCATGGATCATAGATTGGTTTTGGTTGGAAGGGACCTTAAATCTCATCTAGTTCCAACCCCTGTCATGGGCAGGGACATCTTCCACTAGAACAGCTTGTTCCAAGTCCCCTTCAACCTGGCTTTAGACACTTCCAGGGACGGGGCAGCCACAGCTTCTCTGGGCAACCTGTGCCAGGGCCCCACAACCTCACAGAATTTCTTCCTCATATGCAAAACAACTCTTCCAGTTTGAAGCCATTTCTCTTTGTCCTGTTACTATATGCTCTTGTAAATAATCTCTCTCTGTCTTTTTTCTAGGCTCCCTTCAGGGACTTTACGTACCTTCAGGTACACACATCTGGCTCTCAGCTCACCAATCTACAATGATTTAGTTCTTTTTAAAAAAGTACTTTCCAAAGACTGATTCACAACTTCTAAAATCCATTTTTATAGTGATTAAAATGGACAAATCTAGAGGATTCAGTCTTTTACCACTATGTATTCATCCTCACTAGACTGTTCTCTTATACCTACCCTCTTTTCCATGCTCACCATCCTACTCAGCTGCCTGGAAAAATGGCAACTGCTACCCATCTCTCTTTTGCATGTTAATTGAAAGACAAGCATTGAATATGTAGCAACAGGATTGTTATGAATAATTGCCCTGATTGAGTTTATCTGGTAAATCTGAAGACAACTCTCAGTGGAAGAGCCAAATGGTGAGTTTTTAATTTAGGAAGGTCATTTCAGGTTTATGCTATGAGTTTTAAAATATTTTTTATTTTAGTAAAATAGTTTCTACAGTGCAGTTACAATAAGACAATATCTGATTCTAGTGCTGTCTTCAGCTCCTAACAAGGGATGCGATAGGGGTCCTGCTCCAGTCTATTAGAAGAATTTAATGACCATTAAAAGGCAAGCAGAGACTTATATCATTCAGTTGTTCAGTGTCATTGTTCCAGTCTCCACAGTGGAGAAACAGCACATTTCTTTTAAGTAAAATATTGCTGGGAACTTACTGCTTCAGCAATTACCTCTGAAACACATTGTTTTCTCAAAGCCATTAACATGTCAGATCATTGCAGTGCTTGACATCCAAACACGCCTTGGAGGGCTGCAATTCAATTTAAGGATCACGTCCTCTGAGCAGGCCAACCTGCAAATTTCACAAAATCTGAGAGAAATTCTCAGGACACACTTTGATCATGCTGCTTCCTAAATTAAAAACAAAACTGTAAGTGTTAAACATCTTTAACAAGACATTAAACCTCAGTCATAATCCAGGATGGGTCCCTTAATGAGTTATGACATATGTTGTGAAGGCAGTTATCTCCTAATGTTCAATGTTCAAGCAGTACAGTGGAATGGCACAGTGTGCAAAAGGGATGTATCATCGCTAATGAGAGGATAATTTGAAGCTGCTCTTCTGAGAACCCCAGAGGAGATTTTCCATTGCTTCAGGCTGGAGAAGGATGCCATACTCCATCTTATCACAGGTTTCAAGAAAGAATGGGAAGTGACAATGTGATAGAACAAAAGCTGAGACAGAGACAGAATATGGGCTTGGACATTGGGAGAGTCCCTGAAATGGTTACTTTCCTTTACTCCTCCAAAAAATTCTTGGTGCAAATTAATCATATCTCCTTACTCTTTTCCATCCAGCTCCTACTAATGGCCTACTAGACACTGTATGCGAAGTGTGTGAGGGGTATAGGGCTGATGAGAATACACAATGTGCTGCAAAGGGAGATGAGGTAGGGGAGGAGCCCAAGAAGCACTGGGTGAAGGCCATGCTCAAAGGCAGGAAAACAATACAACTCTTATATATATATATATATAAGTAGACAACTCTTCAAAATTACATTTTGAAGTTTTTCCCCTAGTTTTTTAGCATTTTATTCTTCCAGCATGTTATACTTAGTCATTGTGTTGGGAAGACTATAAACTCTTCAGGGAAACACAAGGGGAAAGAGAGGGTCTTGCAGATAACAAGCAGATCTTAGTGGTAGGGACAAGAGGTCAGGGGCTACACACAGGAACAAAGAAGCAGAACTGGGGAGGAGAAGATTAAAAAGAGCTTCCACTCACGGACAGTCCTGGGGTTGCTGGCAAGGGCTTTTGTGGGACTGGGGAGATCAGAAAGTTTTTGACATTCAGCTGTAAAGTTTGCTTTCTCATTCTCACTTACAGATGTGCTTGGCCAGAGAGAAACATCGTGAGATGTGATGTGGTCACAGGACAGCCTCTCCTGGCTCCAAGATGAAGTGCTGCAAATTCAGGCAGGTTTCTTATTTCATACTTCTTCTTCCTTCTGTAAACTGTGACTGAACAGTAGCAATGACTTTTCCCGGTGATAAAAATATTCAAGGCCATTAGCAGTATAGTGTCCTATAGATGACGTTTTCATTTATCTTTGTCATCCCCACCTTTCTCCCCTCATTTAATAGATAAACATTTCTATTTATTCTTGACTATCTGTGCCAAGGGAGGTTTAGATTGGATATTAGGAAAAATTTCTCAACTGAAAAGGTGGTCAGGCATTGGAACAGCATGCCCAGAGAAACAGTGGAGTCACCATCCCTAGGAGTGTTCAAAAGGCATGTGGCTGTGGCACTTGAGGACAGGGGTTAGTAGTGAAGAGAGCAGTTCTGAGCTAATGGCTGAACTCAAGAATCTTAGAGGATTTTTACAGCCTTAATGATTCTATGATTCTATGTTGATTCTAGGAAATAATAATGAAACGAAAAAACTATTAGAATTTAATAAGAAAAGTCACTCAT
Source organism: Empidonax traillii (assembly GCF_003031625.1). Lineage (NCBI taxonomy): Eukaryota > Metazoa > Chordata > Aves > Passeriformes > Tyrannidae > Empidonax > Empidonax traillii. Next base: position 121,061 of record NW_020955385.1, on the reverse strand, counting down.
TATAAGCAGAATTAATGGAAAAAGAAAATGAGCCTGATAATTTCACACACAATTTCTTTGTGTGAAAAACTGTTAAAGTTCATGGAACCAATAAATCCCCACATATTCTCTTACTGGTGTTTTCACAGAATTCTAATGAATTTAACTCCTTACCAGAGGGACTAGGATGCACTAAAGCAGCTGACTGATGGTATCTCTAATCACTAATTCCTTGCTCTGCAAGGCAGCTTTGCATACAGAGAAGAGAGATGTCAAAAATCTGCTCTTCCTATCTAACTGAAGGTAGAGGAGCCTCTAACAGGGAGGGACCACATGGCTGGGAAGGGATAGTGTATTCAACCAAAGACAACAGATACTTAAATCAAAGCCTGCCTATGATTTTATGTAGTCATGCACCATGTCCAGTTCCTTTTTTACTTTGGTGTTTTTTTGATTGTTTGATCAGGTATTTTTAAGGCCTATCCTCAGAGATTTAAAAGGAAAGATGCTGGAGACCACTTGTAAATGCTTCTTGCATTACTGAAAAAGCCTCAGTTTGGTGGCAGAGTAGTATTTAATAATCATCAATATGAAATGCATAGCTTAGCCCTCCTCTCTTGACCCTTCCCCCCATGTAAAGACATCTGCAAATTAAGTGAATAACAACCAATTTGAGATGTTGCCGTTTGCTGAAGCAGGGGTTACTAGATCCTATCTGATTGTTCCTGCATCTAAATCAAGGGAACTGCTTTCAGAAACACTGATGACTTGACACCACATTGCAAAAGTTAGGAAAGGTATCAGAGCTTTGGTGAACCTGTATTGTGTTTATTAAATTGCAATTGTTAAAGTTGTAAATCTGCAGCTCCCCGAGCTCTGTAGAGGCCTTTAAGATGAAGCCCAGCTAGTCTGTCCCTGACAGTGTGCAAGAGGAAGAGCCAAAGAGGCTTACTGTGTGGTGATTCTTTTCTGAAATTTTCCCCCATCTTCTAATATTTAGTAGCCTGGGGGCTTCTTGAGCCCAAGGTTATGTGCACTGATGTGAGAAGTTGTACAGCTCTCTCTGTTAATTTTGTTCATGGTAAGTAAAAGCTACCCCTAACACCCTGCAGGTTGCTCAGGGACAGGAACAGTGCAAACCAGTCTTTTCCAGCCTCTCTCTGCTGCTCCATATTGTTTCTGCTGATGCCTTTTCCAGGCTTGCTCTGTCCTTTCTCATCCAAAAGCAGTGTAAGGCCCCTATCTACTATCTACCAGTGTCACTCACTGGTTCATTACCAGTTCTACCGCATCCTTCTCATATGGGGTATCTAAAACTGCATAATAGTTAATGTGCTGGAGACCATAGACTCATGCTCTCTTACCTCTTTCCACCTCACTGCCTTTTTCTTTCCCAACAGTTTCAAGCAATTGGCAACTGTCAGTTGCTGATTTGACATTTCACAGATGCAGCTAAGATAGCTTCAGCATCTCAGTCATTCACAACAGCAAGCAGCTCAGAGCACATTTTTAATGTGGAGTTAGGATTTCTTAAAAATTAAAGTTAACTGAGTTAAAAATTGCAGTACGTAGGGTTTGAGGTGACTACATGAAATTAAGACTCCAAACTCAGTTTATTGACCAAAAGGCCTTCACCTCTGTTTTGGTTGTTTTATTTGTTTGTTTTTGACCCTGGTCATCTGATTCCCCAATTTCCTAGATGACTGCCCTACTTTAGGCAGGGAAGAGTAACCTCTTTTTTCACTCTATGGTGTACAGCCTTCACTGTTCTCCCAAGCAGAGAAACAGCAGGGGGACATAAACGCTCATGGGGGCAGAAAAAAATGACAAGAAAACCATCTTTGTTCCAGGAAGACAGTACGAGGTCACGTTACTATGGCAGCATGAACCATTTCCCCTCATTCTAGCTGGTAGTTCAACTTTGCCCATAGTTTATTCCCTGGGAAGCCTAATCCAGAGTTCAGGCTTGGGGTGGCGGGAGCGGGTTTAGAGGTCAACAGCAATGTGACAATGGCGCAGTCAAGAGAAAAAAAAGCTATGATATAGCAGAATCAAAGAGTCAGTTCACCAATCACTGGGGGCTGGCTTGTGCAGAGAGGTTAGAATTTATGCCCTCACTTTAGTTTAAAGTTTCTGATTTAGCTATTCTGTGCTCAGCATACAGAAAGCCTGAATGATGAACAATAACAATAACAGTAGAGCAAACAGTAACAGATAAGAAGACAATGCTGACAAGAATACTGTGGATCATGTGCCCAGTGCCATGTTGTATTTACTAGCAAAATTACATTTACAGGCATCTTAAACTAATGCAGTTATTTTTCCTTAATCATTCCTTACAGTTGTGCATAACATACTAACAGGACATAAATTCTCCACAGAGAGACCGCAAGGAGAGGAGCAGGAGTTTCTGGATAAACACGTGTGTGTGTATGTACGCACCTGTGCATACATAAATTCTCTAATAAAAAGAGACATGTGTAGATTCTAAAATATTTTTAAAGAGCAAGAGATAAAACTTGCATGTGAGTTAAAACATTCACTTCATGGATCTTAATAAAAATAAAAAATCACGATTGGTTTTCTTTCACTTGGCAGTCCAGGGAAAAAGAAAAAAAAACAGATAAGAAAGCAAAGAAATTCACTATTAAAACTGGCGAGAAAAAAGATCTGTGAGATCAAGGTTGCTCAAGTCTCACTGGTTTCTACACTACAATCCTGAGAAATAAAGAAATCTCGAATTTCAACAGCAGTATAGAAATGGCAAATGACTCAGGGAAAGAGATATGTAAGCCACTAAAGTGAACAACTATTTTCTAAATACTCACAGGCATTAGTCCAAACCAAAAGACTTACTTTTCTCTTACACAGGGCTGCAGATATTTTCATCATCCAACTAAAAGGTCTGAAATATCTTTTAAATCCAGTAGCATTTCAAATGATGTAAAGAATTCTACTAATGCCCCAAATATGTGAGAACACCATAATGGCATATCCTTAACTAACAGCCCATGGACAGTGCTCTATTTCTGGACAAGGAGGAATTGCTACTATATTACACTAAGAAACATTTCCAATTAAGGAGGAGAGTAGTGTAAGACAAATTAAATACAGTAAAGAGTTGCCATTGAAAAGCACTAAATTTATTAAGACACTGTAGATCTGTCCACTTATGGTGCAACATTGATTTAAAAGACCACTCTAGTCTCACTGGAGCTCAGATACTTAAGTGATACTTAGGCCTTTCAGCAGTTCACATTACAAGGACTTCTTCCACTCCTCCCTCAATGTTATTCCTTTAATGTGTGACAGTAGGGCTCATGTACATGAAGGTATCCATTGTGTGGTTTGAATTAAGCCATTTAACCTCCATGGAAATCCCATAAAGAAAAATCAATCCAGACTCAGCTTTATACTATAGAAACTAAACCATGACTGGTACCTGAGCTAGACAGCCTCAAGTTATATCAGGTACATCTACATTGTACTGTAATCATTTCTGTGACTGCAGGGTAGACATCTGTAGCCTCTGGAGAATTATTGTCAAGGCCTCAGGAAAAACCTGTCCAATGCTTTTCTGTAGCAGATAAATGCAATGAGGGATTTCCCAGAGAGGAGGGTGCAAGTGTGTAAACTGACATAGTTCCTGGAAAAACCTAACATGCACACCTTATTTCCCTATCTGTAATGTGATAACTAACTTGTCCGGTCCTACTGTCCTATTAGAAAGGGAGCTGGCATCTAAAGAGATTTACAGGCATAATTCCTCTGGCCCTGCACAAGGTAGGATGCTATTCCACAGGAAGCATCACAATTATAAAGGGAAAAGGAGATGCATCCCTGTTTCAGGCTGCAGCACTGATATTTTCATTTACAGCACAGTTGCAGCCTTAGTGTAAGACAGTTCTCTGTCATGATCATCACTGCAACTCAGTGCACTATAAGAGAGCAAGGGAGCCTGGAGGGAGAATGGGGTAAGCTGAGCGTTAGTGACACAAGTCAGTTGTCACCTTCACATGGTATCTTCTTCTTTCATGCTTTTGTTTGGAAAGAATAGCATAGTTCAGTTGGGAGTGACCTACAGTGATCCACTATTCCAACGGTCATCAGTAAAGATGGAAAAGCGAAGCCTCATTTCATACCACCAGTAAGAAGAGCAAATTGTACTAGAGAACTGAAAGTGAGAGGAATAGGCGGATGTTAACATCAGAGAATTTTCAGCTCTAAAGTGCATAATCAAACTAATTGGACCATCGAGTTTACTTAGAATGAAGGACACACAAAATTTCAAGAAAGACTCCCATTCAAATAATAACAACAGCAATTGACAAGTATAGGATAGCAAAGTAAGTTCTTTAGGACAGACACATTTGTAAGACTAAAATGCATCTTAAGAAATTAATTGCTTAGATTTTCTAGGTTAGACTTAGATATCTTAGTAGTTATCAAATATTGTGGCTATAGTCCTTAATTCAAATGTATGAATTATAAACACTGGAAATCAAAATAGGCAAGAGAGAAAAAAGCATGTCAATCCTTGCTGCCAGATGGAGGCATTCCACAAAATGGTCCTTTTTTCTCCCATGTTTGGACAGACATCACTTTGCTCAAGGAAGACTGCGAAGATCCATACGTATGCATCTGAAAAATAAAGAAATTATTTTTCTTAATTCTCTGTTGGAAGCTGCTAAATAGTTTACTTTTGTTCAAGTAGTAAACTATTGAAACAATTTCTTAAGTAAGTTTTATAATTTTCTGTAGTTACTAAATACATGACAGAATAAATTGTTTGAAACACTGTCTAACTAAGTTTAAAATCTCTCTCTGGTCAAGCCATAAAACAAAGATAAATTATGTAGGTCTGGGGCCAAATTATCTTCAGAAGGATCAGATTTATTTACTGAACATGCAGGATACACAGAAGCCACCAGAAAGCATTTATTGATTAGCCATTGACAGCAATGTGTCACCCAAGTGCACCATAGTATTGATGAGGTTTACTTGGTCAATATGCATCTCTAAGCTACTGTCTCCTACAAGGGAACAGTACTATGGCTTTTGGAGAGAAGTGGGACTTGAGAACATAAAGACATACAAAGTCTCCCTGACAAAGGGCCCAGGGCAGCTGTGTTCAATTCCTAGACTGAAAGAAGCAGAGATAATCTACCAGTCCTGAAGAGAGTAGCATAGAGTGTGCCTGCCACCCAAGCTGAGTTCCGGAAAGATTTCTGTTCAAGAAAAGAAGCACCTTTTCCTTTGATATCAGAGGTCATGGGTGTTATTTCATCTGGCATTGACTGGAAGTAGTTCTTTTCATCATGATCATTCTTTTCCACTGCAGGATGAGTCTGCTGTTTTCTGAGAAGGATTTACTTTCAGTTTCTCTCTAATTTTGAGGAATACAGAATTTAGAGGAAATTAAGTAATTTGGTACTCTAAGAGCCTGCTTTCATCATTTTATTGCACTCTGAAGTAATTTAGCTACTTTGTGTTTTAGTAAGTAAATTACGTCAAACTGATCCATTCTTAAGGATGGGCAAAGCATACCCCTTACCTAAAAGTGTGTTAAGCAATTCACATGAGAATCTGCGTTAGCTGTTGCTCCAAGCCCAACAAAATATCCAAATACTCTACTAAGTTTGATGTAATTAATGGAGAAATCCCTCTTTCTGGTGGGCACTTTTCACTCCCATTTCTGTGCTACAGTCCCACACAGGGTTAGTTACACAGTAATATTAAGTGTTCCACTTTGAAATCTAAACTTTCTATTATAAGGCAATTATCTAATCTCTCAGGAGGCCTGAGTCAATATGCACCTGCAAAAGCTGTATAGCGGGTGTATTCTATTTAATGAATTAGGACTTACACAAGACTGTCAGATGGGGCAGCTCACAGAATCAAAGAGATATGGAATGACTTGGGTCCAAAGGTCATTTCATTTCACCCCCAGCTGTGGCAGAGACATCTTCCCATAGACCAGGTTGCTCCAAGCCCCATCCAGCCTGGCTTTGGACACTACCAGGAATGGGGCAGCTTCCCTGGGCAGCTTCCCTGTGCCAGGGCCTCACCACCCTCACAGGGAAGAATTTCTTCATAACATCTAATCTAAATCTCTCCTTTTTTACTTTAAAAGCATTCTTCATTGTCCTGTACTATGTGCCTGTGTAAAAAATTGCTTTCCCTTCTTCTTACAAGCTCTTTTTAAGTACTGGCAGGCTGCTATGAGGTCTCCCTGAGCCTTTGCCAGGCTGAACACCCCTAGCTTTCTCATCCTGTCCTCATAGGAGAGGTCCTCCAACTCTCTGATCATCTTTGTGGCCCTCATCAAAGACCTAGAAATACTTTCATTAGTAGTAAGAACCTTTTTCCTAGAGAAATAGCTTGTCTTTTCTCCTTTTCTTAAAAAACACAAAGGATCATCCCTTGCTTTCACCACCTTCAGACTGTCCTGGCAACTGACCAAGAGTCTGAGGGTTGTATTTAATTTACATAAATCAGAGCTGATTACTGTTACTTTCTTCATTACTACACTTAGTACTGATTAATAATTGGCAATACCCAGAATATACTGATGCATTTCTAAGGGGTTGAATGCATGCTGGATGCCAAAAATGTTTCTAAAAACTCTTCCAGGGTGCTCATGCTCAACACACAAAGGACAATTATCAGTATCACAATGTAGTCTTTGTTCTGAAAGAAAGTGAAAATCCCAAGAGTTTCTTTAGTTCCTACTGGACACATTTTCATTTTAAACCCTGTGGGAGGGTGCAGAGACGTGGACTACTTTCATGGCCCCTGTCCCATTCCATACAGATGCTTCAGGCTCTTGACACTGCTGACTGCTACAATCGCAGGTCCTGTCACCTGAATCTTCTGTACCAGCATCTGGGTTTCAATCAGCAAGACAAAGCCCTGTCAAGAGTAACCTGCTTTCTTCTTGCCTGTACTGGACAAATGCAAGATGCTCATTCAATACAGCATACCTCTCATTTCATTATGACAATATACATAATCTACCAGCATATTTATTGCTTACACAGATGTGAGTTTTTCTTGTGAAAAATTGATTTATCTATCAGGTAATTAATAAACTTCAGGAATTGCAGAAACCTCTTAGCAATCAGTTGACATTTAATTAACATACAATAACTGTCCTATTAAATCTCCATTAAAAACCTGTTAAAGTTAATTAAAACCCATGTGTAAGATTCCATGATTCCTGAGGAAATCACATCATAGTTAAACAATAAGCTGCCTGGAACAGAGTTGCTGCTTATTTCTGTTGCAGTGAGGTACCTTATCACTTTGAGGTAAGGACAGTACCGTGTTTTAGATTCTAATACTTCATAGTTATGTAAAAATAGGATATGAAAACATGAATGAAAAACATGAAATGCTCCAAGACTGTCAGCTGGACTCAGTTACAAACCCTTTTTTCTTGCATATGTGTATGAAAGTCATGTCCCAAGCACATCCTGAGTCTATAATGGCTCTTGTGTTAAACAGAGCTCTAAAAACCATGATAAAGTTCTTGTAGAGGGCCAAATGAATAGTCCACCATGTTCTTCATACGTCATTCTAGTAAGATGATTTGAAACTAGCTATGGCTTGGTTTAAATTTGTCCCCTGAGACCTATTCTGTTGACTTCTGGTGACTTCTGCTAAGGTAGAAGCATCTTCTTCTATATGATCAGATAGGCAAAAATTGGATTATACAGAAAACTTCCAAAACACTAGGCAAAATAAATTATACATGGGTTTTAATTTAACCCTGGCCACTCAAAGATGATCATGAAATAAAACCCCCAGCCATTCAACCAAAGAAAAATCTAACCATTTCCTCTTGCAAGAGACAAAAATGCAAACATTTAGCACTACTGTTTAATCTGCAATACACGAACAAAAAGTAAGTACAAGATCCTTTAAAATGGAAATCAAAACTTTGTAATAGCACTCATATCTGTGCATGTTACTGACTAAAGTAAGTCAAAGTCAGAAGAATGTCAGTTCACAGAAAATATTAACAATAAAACTTTGGAAATCTACCTCCTTGTTGTTGACTTAGCCTTATAGTATTCGGGACTTCTCTTCTACATGCAGTAATTTTCTGAACACCTAAGCATATGTATAAAAGTAAAATCAAATGATTGCCTCAGACTTGACAGAACTGCTGAACTAAGAACCATGCACTGTCCTCTCTTAAAGGTCATCACCTTGAGAAGATAAAGCTTTGTAAATATTGCTCTAAAAGTATTGTCTGCTTTTATCTATTTTATATACTTATAGAGGTACAAATAATGATCTTATAAGAATGACGCCACCTAACCACATTTTATGTGACCCTTACAAACCCAGAAATCAGTACTCTGATTTACCAGAGCAGAAACATAGATTTATCCCTGTCAAAGTACTCAAGTATATCTAAAAAAGGATCCTTTTTTTTTCTGAAAATAACACTGGCTTGGCTAAATACTTGAGCATCAGGAGGTCAAAGGGAGAATACACTTTAAACAACTGCAGATGCTCAACAAGAAGGGGAAAAAATCTTCTGAAATTCTGTCTAGTTTATTTGAAGATAAACTCACAGCACCAAATTTCCGAACATTTTCTTCTCAGAAAATCTCTCTGGTGATTAGTGTCCATGAAAGACACTTTTGTGTTAGAAACACGCGTTATTTCTGACAACTGCACTGATGCTGCACATCTTACTCCTGTCTCCAAATTGAAAACTCACAACGGTGTGAACATGCTCCCTTCTATATGATCAGCTCTAGTTGACCCAGTGTACTTTATTTTTCTCTAGTTAGTGTATTAAGAAATGTAAGTTGATCAGAGTCCAAGTTTCCGTCTTTCTGGCAATGCTAGATGATTAATAAATGCATACTCAGAATCAAATGAAAAAATATGCAGTTGTGTAAATATGCAGTTGTGTAATCATCCAATACAGTTTTGTATTAATCCCAAATGGATACCAGGTCTTCTCACAGCACTTGCAGTATAATTAGAATTCAACACTAAAGAAAAAAAATCCCCAAATAAAACATACAAAGATTACAATCTAAATACAATGTTGTTAGTTGAAAGAAGTGAATGTAGAGTACTGAATGTTCAAAACTGTGTTGAACTAGATCAGCAAATCCCATGTAGACTTTGTTAGTGATTCATAATCAGCTAATAAACTCATCTCTAGTAGAATAATGATCCATGGACCTGTTAGCTCATTTATCACTGTGTTTTACAACACTGGCAAAGAAACTAATTAAATCCCAGCATCATTACACAGAATTCCTTTTAATAGAGATACAATGATGCACTAGAGGCTACAGATTACACTGCAAATTGTACCCAGAGATTCTGGACAGTAAGTTTTAATTAATCTGTTAGCAAGAAGCTGCTCACTTAAATAATAACTAACTAGGAAACATCTGCACACTCAAAAACATTGGAAGGAGAGAGTAGGGAAAGGAGCAGGATGTGAGGTATGGAAATTGTAGACTTTTTCTATCCGCAGCAAAAAGCTGTTGCTGTTCAATGACTCCATTCATTATACAACACAAATGAGAAGGCAGAACTCTGGCCTCCAGATCAGTGTTGAAGATGCTGGCAGGGGCAGGCATGTCAGGTTATAAAAAAAAAAAAAATAAAATCTCTTCAGCACCACTACTCGCCCAGTGAAGCTGGAGCATCTCTCAGAATATGGCAAGGATTCACAAGGCAGAGCACAAGAAGTTGTTATGTCATTTTGCTCATTGTGAGAGAGAAGACAGATGGGTAACTGCCCAAATGCACTGTTCCCTGTTGTGCAAGAAAGAGAAAAGAGTAGAAAGAACTCAAAGGACAGCACAGAATGAAGAAAGACTGAAATGACTGAATAGTCCAACACTGGTATTCAAATGAAAGGTGACTCCAACAGTGGGAAAACAACAGAATGTAATCACTAGTTTCACCTTTTAGTCTGAACATCCCAACCTAGAGCAAGAAGCACACACAAATTCTGCAGTGGATGTGAGACAAGAAACAGTGTTTGGCAGTATCTTTCAAATGCACATGTAAAGGAATATGCAGCCCCCAAAATGGTAAGTAGTTTCTATGACTATTGAGGAAGTAATCCAAAAGGCAAGACTTTCTACCATAATATCTCATGTTTTGTTGTTTTTACCTCTTTATTTCTGAGAACAGTGATTATTCCATGACACATAGGTCCATCTGAAAATGCTTAACAGATCAGGTAAGTCAGAAAATATTTTGACACAGCTTCTAACATAGAATAAAGAATCAGCGAAAATATGGGCTCTCCACAAGAAATAATGATCAGAGAACAGGCAACTGAGATGGACTGGGTAAATTGTTTCATTCCTTTTGGAACCCTACTTTAAGACAGAATGTCTTAGCTTCAGGAGGTATCCTTCTCTTTCCAAAACACAAGTAGCCCAGAACTCTGGCTGAGAGCACATGCTTAATTTTTAGATGCCCAGATCAAAAGAGATAAACACCATTCCAGTTATCTACAAATCTGGACTATTATGACAAAGAGGAACATTTCTTTTTCCCAGTTATATTTCCTTTTTGAAACATGGTCTGAAAATACCTAAAAAAATAAAAGCTTGTCTACATCTCTTTTTCTTTTCTCAGTTGAATTAATGTGAAATGAGAAGAAAATAGGAAAAATCTGGTTTTGAGCTGGATCTGTTTTAGAGTTAGTTCTCAAAGACTTTTGCAGGCATTTATTACTTAGGAGTGTACTATTCAAAGAAAGTGTCTATCAGAGCAACTGGTCACTCCAGCAGAATCACCAACATCTTGTTGTTGATTTCTCTGAGATTTTTATTGTCTGACAAAATGTAATTAAAGACTCTCGTGTTGCCAATTAAAGACGTGAAGGAACTTAAGTTGGTGTTCCCATTATCAGGTGGTAAAATGCAGCGATGGTATAAATATCCACTAGACCTTACAGTTCTCATTAGCCCCCAAAATCAACTCATTAGTATACTTGGACATAACAGACAAGTAAATTTATCAATATATTCATTTTGTGCAAAATCAGGGGTTTGATCATCATATTTCACACAGTGACAATCAGTTAAATGCACACTCTGCAAGAAATCAACGTAAGACACAGAGCATCTAAGCCAGAGTGTAGAATGATGCACAGTGAGAAACTAACGAAGACATCAGACATTTCAGTTATGCCTTACAGTAGGTTCATGTGAAGTTCAGGTTGCTATGAACTGTCACAGTTGTTTAGCCAACATTAAATTTTATAAAACATATTGATTTAACTTAAACTGATGTAATTTACAGTTATTTCAGAACTGAGGCTGTCAGTTTGTGGAATTTGGTGGAGGCTTCTGGTTATGTAAAGAAAACCTCAGTAGATAATTAAGAGCTAGGGACACACATCCAGTGGTAACACAACCCATCACTGTGCACAAGTCAGAACGCTGACATGCTGAAGATGCCTGTGTTAGACCAAGTATTACTTTCCAACATGAGATACTGGAGCTCCAACCACTACCAATCATATTCTGAGTACAGACACATACTTTCTCCTATGAATATCTTTACTTATTAGCTATTATTCATTCGTCTTTCTCCCAGCATCTCTGGACCTTTACTTCATGACCTCTTATGAAAAGTGCCTGAAATTAGATGCTTTACTTATACATCTGCTACTTACCACTGATGTCTATATCTTTTTAACATTGCACATTCACCTCTTCCCAGCTACCTTTCCGAGTTTTCAGTTGAGAGCAATGGCTTTGGCATCATGGTAAGAAAACTCTACAAAACTATTGAATTAGACAGAAACCAACAGTGCTAATAATAATGCCACTGTTGAAATCAGTAGTATGGCCTTGCCCAGAATAGTGGTTTCATTTTTGTTTGCTTTATCTCAGAAACAACACAGCAGGAAAAGAAAGAATTCAAAGATAGCTCACAAAAATGGTGCCAGGCCAGCAGGAATTAACTGCAATGCATAATTAGAATCTGGGTCTACTTAGTTCAGAAGAAAAAAGATCTCGTGCAGTTATACAAAAACCCCCAAACTGCATAGGGAGTAAACAAGAGTTCCCACTTGCTGCATCTTGGAATACAGACGGATTATAAATAAATCTGAAAAGCAATTAGTACCTTTATTGCAATCACTAAGAAAAAAAGGAGGTTGGGGAATGAATGAAATTGCACATAAAATTCAGTAGGGCATAACACAAGAGATATTGCTGTAGATAAAGAAAACATCTGCGAATGAAGGGCTGGTAGACCAGCAATGTGATGACTCAACATAATTTAGAGACCACAGCCGTGCAAGGCAGAATTATTGTTCTAGACAATTGAGGCAGATGAGAATCTGGCCTCTAAAACTGTCTTACCTGTTCAGTTTAGGAAAGCATATGGCAATTCCACATGTGCAGAAAGCATATGCTGTAGCCCTCTCTAGAAGGATCAAGAGGTGATCTCCACAGACCTGGTGCATCAGGCTGGTATCACTGATAGCACAAGCCAGACTTTGCCTCCTCAGTCCCATGACTGCAAGAAATCCACATGATGGGTATTTCTATATGTGTCTATAAGCTTCTTCTCTGTTTTCAAATGGGAAAGCATAAATTGGATTTTTGCCATTCTTTGTACAATAGGATTCATTTTAAATGCATAACGTCTTCTAAGACATTTTGAAAGTACCATCCACATGTTTCAGGATGGTCTTCTTTAATGTGGGTGATCACAATTTCTACGCCTTATCCACCACCAAGTGTCTTGCAACAGCAAGGGTTCTAGCAACAGCCAGCTTATCACAGGATGAGAGCTAAGTCCTGAACCAGAAGCAAACATACAGTCATTCTGCATCACTTTAACACCATCTACTCCAGCAGTAATAGAGAAAAAGTGTTAAAGCAACACTGTGACCTTACTGCCCCCTATCCTGAAGCTTAGAAAATTACAACGGTCCCTTAACCATACATTCGGCAGGTTGAATGAATGGTTCAGCAGGACAGGAAAGAACTCCCCTGAAAAGGAAATGGCAGTAGAAATGAAGTTTTTCTTAGTTCCATAAAATTGTCATTCCTACATGCTATCTGTGTTCCCTGATGTAGAGGCTTGTGGCCACTTTATGCAGAAAGCACTGTGGGGAATGAGTTAATTTTTATCCTGAACTAGTCTTTGTAAGTCTTTGGAAAAAAAGGTTAGCAACATCCTAACACAACCAGCTAAATAGGCCCAAGATGCACATGGTTGTATCACTCAAACACTTTCTATCATACTGGGGTATTTTTCTCTTCTATGCACAGAATATATTATATAGCCATTCATGCAATAAGGACCTCAGGAAAAAGTCCAAAAATTATACATTATTCCATATTGCTTCTCCCTCCAGCCCTTTCCAAATAAATATCTCCCAGCATGTCAGCTGCATCTGTCATTTCTTTTTTTCTAACACTGTGGGCCCCTCTCTACCATCAGTTCACATGGCCAAAAGGTAACAGGTCAGTACATGCTGCAGCAGAGGCATCATCCAAGCGGTTTCACTGAGAATAAACAGGACTATTTCTTTTGAACTAATGAGTGCTCTACACGTTTAAAGAATTGAGAATGCTCAGCTATTTATACAGCAAGAATGGCATTCAAGATCTCAAGGTCCGTACTGTGTAACAGAATTGGCTATTCATACACACAACCACAGACTCACACTATTTTAATCTATTTCAATTTCCATGCCAGCTTATTGGACTCCATCTGGGGAACTGATTAGTTTATTCTCTTTGTTATTAGAGCTATTTAGCTACTGTTTATTCTTTACATTCCAACTAAATTGTTATGAACACAGTGTTATGAGAGGAGAAGTATCTCAGTTTTATTAAACATATCCTCCTGAGTGGAAAAAAGAACCATCAGCTTACCAAACAGTCCTTTCCCAACAAAAAGCCTTTGAGTCCAGCATCTGCCTCTTTTTTTCTGTCTATAGCAGAATCCTCCACCTCTAACCAGTGAATGTGAAATAAATGAACTTACCCTGACAATTGTTCAGCCCCTGCCTGCGTGAGTACCAAGACCAGGAGAGCATATGTAAGAGCCAACTGATGCATTTGATAGTGTGATTAATCAGAATACTTCAGACCCCAGTGTGACAATTCCTCAGCCCTAGTTTCCTTTTGTACTGTCCAAACTACACCAAGTGGATTGATATCAATGTTGTTGATTCCACAGCCAGTTAACTGACACAGAAGTTTTATTGACTTCCACAAGTCACTGTAGCAACAATTTTATATTCAAATTGAATTGTTTCTGATTTTTAAAATTAAATTTTTTTTAAATTAAAAACAATGAAAAATAGCTTTTGAACAAAATGATTTTTTTTTCACAAAATCTAAGTAACTTTTTTTAATAGACAAACTGCAGATAGTTCTCACATCCACTTCTTCCATCAAAAAAGTCTTTAATTTTAAGCACAACTCAATCCTAGTGCACAATCCCAATTCACAATTAATTGAATTAATGCCAAGGTGATTAGAATGCTTGTAAGAATGCATAATTTTGGGGATGAACAATGACATTACTTTCCTTTTAGAAATTTTCTTTGTTTTCTACTTCAGAGTTTTTCTTCATAACGCAAATATCCCTCCCTTTCCCTGCTCACAGGCTCCTATATTTTGCCTACCTTTCTAACACACAAAATTTTCTATGCCAGTTATTCCATGAGGAAGAACTTCCCAAATCAAGCAAAGCAGAAACAAATTATTTTTCTTATATCAAAACATATTAGGCAGACCTCACAGCCTCTTTGTTGGATTTTAAAGGGGATTCTGCAGGAAAAACAAAGCTTAGGTTTTGAGCAAAGGTAATTTTGAGAGGTGGAATCACAGCTTATGAAACTCTCCAGAGAATTTTCTTGATGTAAAGCTAAGAAGACATTATTGTGATAATTCCTTAGGAACTGGCCTCATTCCAAGTTGGATTTTAAACACAGATTATAAAGCAAACACCATCCCCCACAAGTATTAAGAAAGAAGAAAATAACAGAATAGGGGCTGCAGAAATGGTCTCTATTGTGGGACAAAAATCTGTCAATCAAGCAGGTTGACAGGCATCAGAGATTGACAGACAGGCCCTCTCTCCTGACTTCAGTTATCTGGGGGAATGGGAAAAGTGTCTGCAAGAACATGTTAAATTGCCAAAGTCATTACCAGTCACCAATTACCAAAGAAAAGATAACAAGGTGTATTTTAGAAAAATCGATGCAACAACATGCATTTCAATAAAGTGAGTTTTTCAGAACTTTAGAAAACAAAATGAACTATTTAGGGAATACATGATGGTTTTTTCATAGAATACCAAGCACTTCACTATGCCAGCAGCTTTGGAGATTCATCACTATTCTCCCTATATTTTGTATTGTTGCCAGAGGTCAACCAACAAATATTTCCTTTTGTCTCAGGCTTAATCTACAGAAAAGAAGTAGTTTCTGTATCCCAATGATTAATTCTAGGTTTGATGCTTGGAAAAGCTATAATCCAAAAGCCATTTTGGTTCTCAAGTGCATTTATTTTAGTTGCAAAAGTAAATTCTATTACGTGTTAATAAATTACTAAAAAAAGACCAAAGCACCTTGATGATTACTGCCAGATTTGACTTTTTCATTCACGCAGGCTGAAAAGGCCTCTTATGATTGTGTTTGACCCACTGCATTGCCTTCAGACAGGTTGCCTAAGCTTGGAATACCACATTTCTCTCACATCACTCGATTAAAAATTTTTCTGCAGTCATGACCTAAATCAAGTGGACTCAATTTAGAGGGCACGCTTCCTTAGTACTTCATACTAAAAATTCATTCCAAGAATTTAACAAAAATTATAAACCAGGAAAAAATCCATCTAAAAGTTGTGATTGCAGCTGTCTGAACTGCAGCATTACCTCATCTGGAAGAAGCATGCTACACAGAAGGAACCAAGGGAATGATCTTTTCTGGATTGGGGACCTACTAGAAGTAGCTCACTTCATTAATGTACACCTCATTAATGTACACAATTTCATATTTCCTTTATTTAGATATACACAGTTTTGTATCTTTCAAGACAACCTCTTCTGCCATGTGCTTCTCAAACTTGTGGCAAAGGAAAATACCCCTTATCTGGATTAATGATTTAGATATTAAGAAACAAAGTTTATAATTTTCTTCTGTTTAAATTGATTATCTTCTACTGGCAGGACCCTCCAAGTGGCTCAGGTTCACATTTCAAAGCTACCTGATGTCTCCAGAATCAGGATGCGATCTCTCTGTGGGATGTCTCAGTGAATATTTATTAACAAGATTGAAGAAAGCAGCCTCTATATTAATCATCCCCTGTCAAAAAAGAGAAGGCCAGCAAGCAACCTGTGGAGTAGATCAATAGATTTGACTTTCTTTATTCATTTAGGAATGTTTAAGTCAACTTTCCCCAGTAGTAATTATTAAGAAGCTTGCCCACTGTTCTCAATGGCAGCAGAGTTTTTTGAGTTCTACATGATATTCTTTAATGTGAAAATTGCAAAAAGAGAGTCTTTAAGGTAGGGAGTCTGGACCAAAGTACCATCTGTCTATAGCTCATGTCCTCAGACAACTAACTTTGGCTAAAATTAATAATATTTCACAATTGTTATGATTTTACAATTAATTTTAGAAAGTGTAATTAAAACAAAAATTTCGTTGTTTTCTGCAATTTTTTTCTGTTACTTTGTTGCAATAAAGGCCCAATCTGGACCATGACAAATACTGCGTACTCCGCAAACCCAGATAGGAAATGCAGAAGGAAGATAAATGAAGAAAACCCAAACAAACAAAACCCTTAAAAACCTGAAATAACATAGAAGATAACCAACAGATTCACTCTGCAAAATGAGTCTTGCAGGGCAAAGCAAGTTAATGTTGAAATTTCAGATTTAATTCATTCCTAAGCTGAAAGAGTAATCACTTTGGCCTTAACCTCAGCTTTGAAACCACTGTTCTGCATACATGCTGTTTCAACATTTCTGGGTGGCAATTCAGCATCAAATAATCAATATTCAAACCTGTTCCCCTTGCAGTCTCCCTGACACACCACACTGAATGCCACCTTCTACAAAGAGCGCTGACACCATTTGAAATCGAAGAACAAATTTTGCATATCTTCAGGTCTCAAAGAAAGATGCTATGTTGAGAATTTTTGCTGGTTCTTGGTATATGCACATCCATCCTTTCAACAGATGTTTCTTCCTATGTTTCCCAAACAGGAACAAGCATGCAGTGCAGTAAAAGCTGCACATACACGAAAATTCACACAGTGATAAAATTTACCATGTAAAGAAACATTTGTATGGTTGAAGTATTAGTCTCTGTATTATTGTTTTAGCAGACTTTTTGAAAAGATTTTCTCAACTTCTGGTGCAGCAGAGCTGCCCTGATCAGAGATCCAACATTTTCTGCTATTTTAAAACTGCTATTTTATATGATATTATATTTTTATATTTCTGCTATTTTAATACCATGATAGGTATACTGTTTTTTTCAAGTTGACATGTACCAGAGTCAACCTGTAAATATAATTTCATGAAAAAGTACTTGATCTTCATTCAGATAAGCTCTCTGCTACCTAGAACACTGCTGTAAATGTCCGAACATCATATAGGAGTTCATTAGCAAAATGTCTGCATAACAGAAATATACCTGAAAATATATTTAGACAGGTATAAAACAGACAGAATTTATCATCTCTTTTTCAGTAAAAACTTCTCAAACATACACAGAAAATTACCATAAGAGATTAAGATTTGTTCTATTTTACTGAAAATTCTACTTCAAAATTTTCAAGTCTTTTTATGTCCTCATTTTGTGACATTAGTTCATTTCCAAGATAAAAAAAGATTATGAAGTAATTAAAGATGGCAAAAATCAAGGTTTGCAGGGAGAATCTAGGGAGAGAGGTACAGTGGCAGTTACATTTTTTGTGTTCATTGAGCATATAAAGAGCTTAGAAAAAAAATCAACAAGACCAGGCTATGCTGTGGCTTCCTCCAGAGATGCACCCAGGCTGCATTTTTTTCCCACCTGGGTTTTTTCTGGTAGCACTGAGGGTATCTGTGACAGTTCTGTGAAATGTGTGCAAAATTAAACAGATTCTTTTAGAGTGAAACAGAAACGGGAGGACCCAGATGTCTTCTGTGTAGGTGCATGTCTGTAGCTAACTCTGCACTAGAAGGTCCCCTCCCACTCTGATTTGACTCTGGCTCCCACTCAGGCAACTGAAAGGTTCCCAGTAGTCTTTATAAACACTGCAGGTCTCTGAACTAGCTGTTGCCACCCGTCCTGGGACAACACTGCCTTTTTGTGAAGGACAAACACAGCTCACCATGGTCCAGTCAGAAGGTGTTAGCAATTACCAGTCTTTCTTGTCACAACTAAACTTTGACAACATCAGTGACTAGTACGGGGGTGTCTGCAGAATATTCAGTTTTGTATTCACAGTTTTCTAAAGTCACAAGAATTCCCATGTGTCGTTACAGTTCAGTAGAGAACTACTATAACTCTTTGCACAACAGCACTTAACACGAGGTCTCTGACTACTCCACCTTTGCTCAATCTGCAGGAGCTCCTGTGTTTGTGATGCTGCCCCATGGCTCCCCTCAGCAGCATGGAAATAGTTAAGGTCTCAACAGAGTGCTGCTATGTAAAGGAGAAATTTCCCTGTCCTTGCCTAAGTGAATGTCTGGGATTAAACTGACAGCCCACCTTAGTGATGGTGGAATAATTGGTTGTTCAGCTCTGTCCTTGTCAAGCTCTGACAGTTCTGCAGATGTCCTGCTCGGCTCTCCAAAGGTTAGCCTCAGCTGAAGCTGGTGTTCATTAATCATTCCTTCCTGACAGGACTCAGAACAGCCCACATCTGCCACGCTGTTCCCCTCAATCCCTGATGCACCCAGCTTGTGTGTAGTCACTGCTGGTTTTCTTAAGACGATACCTGATAAGGCAATATGCATTTAACTATGAAACTCATGGTGTTGTCTTCTTTCTTGGTAATTCTTTCAGTGAAGGGCCAGGAATATGATTTTGGTGTCTTTGTCCAAGACACTCTTGTAGAAAAAGAGTGAACTGTGGACCGGATGTACAAGAAGTACACAGTATCACATTCTTCTCATAGTATCTGGAATGCCTTCATATTACAATAATTTTAGTGGCGTACTCACACTGAAGATGGAATGGCATGGTTTTGCAATAACCTTGCATAGCTATAGGGTAGCTGCAAACAGCATCTGACTTAGAGCGAGTGGGGAAAAATGCACCGTGAACTATCCCACTGAGTAGCTGGGAAAAGAAAAGCCTCAAAGTCTTCTGATCTGGTCAGTTTTTCCAACCACTGGATCTCTCCAGACTGTAACAGTTGGTTCACTGCCTGTTTGTGGACACCGTGAGTGAAAAATCCTATCAGCAGCTCTGCTTTAACCCAGGTGACCTGGATAATCTTCAGAAGTTCACACAGGACTAATTTCATTGGAGTATTCTGACTGCTTTTACCAGAACCTGTAAGAATCACACATGATTAGTATGCAGTTTAGAAAATCAGAGAATTAGTCAGATAATTCCCAGCAATTTCAAGTATACTGCAAGATTTCAAGAGTACATCCTACAGTTAGACAAAAACACGTATATTACTTATGATTCCTTAGTAAATTGAAATAACCATCAGCACACAGACAGCCAGTGTATTATAATTGCTAAGACTGTGTAAGAAATGAAATAATTACCCACCTCAAAAACTTGTTACAAGATTGTCCACTGACTTCTCTTAGGGTGCTCGTATTCATATATGAGCATTGCAGGAACCATTTAAAATAATTGATTAACTGTCTAGTCCACAAAGTTTAAAAAGGAACAAACAAGGACATTAAGTGATTAGCATTCTTTCATTTAATTTGCAAATCCTATCTTCACAGCTAAAAAGCCAAACGCCTCAGGCTCCAAACCAGGCACACAGATCCCAACAAGCTTGACAGTAGAAAGAAGGTGTTACAGAGGCAGATAATTGACATGTTGGATTAAAGCAATCAACACATTGACCATTAATCACAACTGAAGGCTTTACAGTGCACTTAGAGAATGGCAGTGGATCTGTTCCAGAAGGGAGCAGCAGTGATGCTGAATTTCAAACTGCTGAGCCAACCCACTCTTGTGATTTGTTTAACACAAGCTGTTACAGCTGCAGATCTTCAGTTAACTCTGGTAAATTTTGGATGGAGACGGAAAGAGAAAAATCTAAGTAATGGACCATCTTTCAAGTTCCACAACGCTGACTTTACTAGGGAAGCCTAAGTCATCAAACCCAATCTAAATGATGTACTCATAACCAGAGTTGTCACCATGTATATCTGTTCTCCCACTACTCAGCTGACAATGATATTTTGTGGTGCTGCCTCCAATGGATATATCAAATTTAACAATATCTGAAGAGCAGGAGAAGGTACAACTACTTGCAAACCACTCTAATTCTCTGCAGGATTGGGAGCGTTTGTCAGTCACTGAGGGACAGATGCTTCATTGCTAAAGGGCAATAACAGCATAGAAACTATTAACAGTTCTACCAGCCATGCCAATGGCCTCATGGGTGGGCACTGCAAAAGGACACATAAAAAGTCCCTTATAGTTTAAGGGACTAAAACACTGAAACATATGAGGACCAGTTCCATTGCTTTAGGAATTATTTCCTCATTCCTATTTTCCTTATGCATTACAGTAGTACCAGTTAATGAGTCAATTTACTCAAATGTAAAACAAAAAGTTGGGCAATGACTACTGGTTGGAGAAAAATTTTGAAACCAAAGGAACAAATCCAGTAGAATATGGCTACAATTTTGTCCATAAGCTTTAAGCAACAGTCAGACTTAATGTCTTCACTGTGCTCTATGTGCATGTATAACCGGAAGACCTCCTCCTCACAAAGGATGTACATGCTGTCTCTTTGATTTTCTTTGAACCTACTGAGAGCCACATCAAATGATTAGAGTAAAGCATACTTTAAAGTCAGTAAAAATTGCATTTCTGTCATGATTTAACAAGGATTCTACAGGCTACTGAATTACTAGAGCAGCCGTATTAGATTATCTAGCATTCCAGCACAAAATATTGTCACTTATTTGTGTATTCTCAATGTCAGCTAAGAAAACTAGGAACATTGTTTCTTGTTTTGAAAATCAGCCTTGTCCCTGCCTTTCTATTTCCTGTATTTATGCTCTCCCACCTCACCGCACTCTTCACTTACCAGTAAAACGGACTTGCAACATTGACATATCTGAAGAACTCTTTTAAATTAGACTACGCACAAGTAGAAATATCTGTAAGTTTTTACTTTTTTATTGTGCTCCCTCTGCTGGTTCTAAAAAAATTACTGTTGGAAAATATTTCCAGAACTACACTGATGTCTGTGGAAACTGAAAATGCCCCAGTATTTTGGATCAAGTTTCTCGAAATTCGGAGAAAGAGACTTCTGGGTTTTTCTAAAGGCAAAGAAGGAGAATACCAACAGCAAGGTGCTACTTCATGCTTAGGGACACTGTGAATAATTGGGGAAACAACAAGAGCTATTTGCCTTGATACACTGGCAAGACCTGGCATGTTTAGGCACACACCATCCTGTCACAAAATAAATATCACTTGGCCAAAGACTCATTGCAGTGTAAAATGACATATTAGGACATAATGAGCAAACTTGCCATATTCAAAACACTATCTCCTTGCTGGTAAATACAATTGAAGCTTTGAAGTTCATTTAGAGAAATCAGATGTCAGGAATATAAAAGGACTTTTATCTATGGATGTGGGGTTTTTCCCTCTCTGGTAAAAATGCCAGTTTCATAGTGCCCTCCCCTTTCCTCCACTTTCACTTAGCTACACAGTCTTCATGCAGAGCTGTCACTAAGTTACTTTGATGATTATGCATACTACTCTCAAATGTCCCAGAACATCAGTTGAGTGAATTCAAATCATGTCTGTTTAAGTAAACTGCTACACATGAAACCAATTTCTCAAAATACAGAAATTATACAGCAACAAGCTCACAGTGCACACTTTGTGTTGAAAGGGATCTATATTAAGTAGGTTTAATAATGTACTATATTATCCCTACAGTTCCCCTCATACTGGGAAATTCAACTGCACAAGGCCCTTCAGCAGCCTGATCAACTTTGGACCATCTCAGCGCAGTGGGTTGGACCAGATAACCTTCAGAGATCCTTTCCCACCTATTTTAAACAGTGTTTTGATGAAAGTTCAGCCTGGTTTGAGATATTGAGACTGTGAATTTTCACCGCACTTTTACTGATCCCAGAGTAATAGGATATTTTTTAATTTTTTAATTGAAATTCAATTATTGATATGGGGACTAAAAGCTGAGAAGATTTGGATTTTTTACCAATATGCATTGCTAAAAACTGCATATCTGCTTCTTGTGTTGAATGGCAGAATTTTTTCTTCCCAGTCAAGTCCTCTGTTTTGCAAATTTTATGGAAGACAGTATGGTTTTTGCAGCTTCTAATATGGGAACTGGTTACTGAATTTCTATGAAAATAAACCTGATCTGACATTCAAAGGGGGATTAGACATAATCCAAATTACAATTTTTTGGATGGCTATCTAACATCTTGTCTGTGCAAAAATGTCATACATTAAATGACTTGGAAACCATGACAACACCACCCCTCTAGAGCTCACACAAGCTCAATCAAGCCATAATCAAGAATTTCCTTACATGATTGTCTATTATCTCCTTCTCAGTCAGAGATGCACATTATAGGAGTGAAAAGATCAGAGTGGAATCGTCAGCATTAATTACGTGCTGGACTAGATCTGTTTTCCTGAAGGAGCTGTCAAAAAGAATTTGGAGAATTCAGAATAGTCCTGTATTGATTCTGCACAGGCTGTAAACCAAAATAAAAAGGATTAGCACAAGTCAGAGTTACTGAAAATGTAATAAGTTCTTCATATTTGATAAAAGAGAAAGTCTATACAACTCTGTGAACACAGATGCATTCCATAACTCCTACTATGTCCTTCCAGTGATGAGAAGGTACCTAAAATTATAGCACAAGTGACATGTGCTTACTATGAGGAAAAAGGTTTCAAACTAGATAAATCCTGTGTATATTTATTAGAATAAAGGCTTGTTAATAGAGGCACAGTCATTTTAAGGCTGTGCTAAAGAGAAGTCAATTGTTTTTCTTTGTAAGGCTGTTTGACAAGGCACAACCTCACTGTCGTATCAAATTAATTACAACACTTTCTCACCTCAAGTATTTTATCTATTAAATGAATTAAAAATATAGTGTGAATAAAACTAAAAGAAATAATATATACTTTTTTTTTCTGAGTTCATTCTATTTTACATATGATGTCTCACAAACTTTTCCGAAGTTATCAGAAACATGTGGGAGTTTTATTTTTAACTTTATAAAATACTGAGCATTTTATAAGAAGAATTTATTTACAAAAATCAACTAATTCAGTGACTATTCTGAGTAATTCACTTTGTTTATACTAAAAACCTGAAACCTCTAGGAAATTCCAAGAAGCGCTCTAACTGGTCTTTCTTCCACATGTGAAAATCCTAACTCTTAAAATCTGGGCTTTGGAGGCTGTATCCTGCCACTCCAGAAATACTGTGTTAGTATTCAAGACAAAAGTCCTTCGACTCTGCAGCAGGGGAAACATACATACAGCAATCCTGGCCTCTCACATTTGAGTAGAAATGCTTCCTATCTTTTTCTGTTCATATGAAAAGCAGTCTAGCAGTTAAACTTCATAAAAAGAGGAGATTGCATCAGTTGCTTCCCCACCCTATGCAACCACTGATTAAATTACTCAAGTATATGATCCTGCTTCCAGAGACTTTCCCAGTTTTGCCTCTTCTTTTCAGTCCTCGCATCTCGAACTTTTTTTTCCCCTCATCTACCCATTCAAAACAAGGAAAAAGGTAAAAGTTTGTCCATTTCTAGAATTTCCTCTCCTTGGATATTCTGATGAGATTAGACATTTGAGGAGGAACAGAAGCTAATTGTTATCTCACATTCCTCTGTCATTGAAATCTCCTGAGAATGACCAGGGGAACAAGGAGGCTCCTGCCCTCAGACCCCACAGAGAGCCATGCACTTTCTTGCTTCTCCAATGCCTGAGATATTACACAGCACAGCATCAATATTAACACAGAGCACAGAACAAAAATAGAAAGAAGGAAAGGTGTTATATACAGTTGTAAAAGAAAATAAAAAGTTTTCTGAATTATTTGAAATTTGTGATTAAGAAAATGGACAGTGTATCATGGCTGTGAAAAAAAAAATTCTTGTTTCTCAGTTCAAACAGCAGTGATCAGTTGAGATAGCACAGTGTAACATTGTGCACACCAACACAGAAAAGAAATAGCTGCTATTAGAAAGCTGCCTGCCATGAGTATTGACTAAATGTGCCAAAACTTTGTTTATGTGGACAAGATTTAACACAATACGTAGTGGAAAAGGAAAGCTTCAGAATTGTTTGGTATGTTCAGGAGGACATACCTGAAGAGTACTTTTAAAAAAGAAAGAGTAGGCGCTGACACTCTGCTGCTTTTCTGAGAATAGTAGTTGGACTACTGCTAGGCCTCTCAAAAGACATTCATCCGTAAGTGCAGACTTGAGAGGAAAAAAAATCTGGAAACCTGAAAGAATTTTTTAATACTTACAAAAAACATATCAGTAACTAGACATACTACTTTTCTGGGAAGATACTAGTAAACACTGCCACATTTCCCCCCATTTTTAAATAAAAACTTGAACTTTTGCTTTATTAGTTGATGATTTAATCACAAGAACTACTATCACAAAAATCTTTTACAAAAACTGACTTAAAATAAACCAATTAAATGTTCACCTTGGGTGAAAAACACCTGACTGACACTCTGAGGGTGTTACAACCATTAACTGGAAAAATTTGAAAGCACTATATAGATAAAGCATTACGTTAACATACAGAGCTGTATTTCTTACTCTGATGTGCTTGCAAAAATGCCCCAAATAAACTTCTTATTTTCTACATCAAGCTGATGATCAGGCAGCTCATTGTATGACTTGTAAATTTTTTAATGGTACTGTCAGAGCTTTAAACTGACAGGAACAAACCCAAGTCAGAAGATGCATTCATAAATCTGAATAAAAATAAACAATTTCAGGCAGCACTTGGTTTCTCTGAGTGTGGAGGGACACAGTGCAGAACTGCATCACAGTTCTGTATCCTCGCAGAAAGTCTCGGGAAATTTAGAGAGTGAAATAGAACTGCATACAAGTAGGAAACCTAGTGGTACTGTTACATAAGCAAGCTTACTATGGTTTAAATGAATAATCACATATTCTACGTGGTACAAACTGTACTTGCAAGTGGAGCATGTGTTGGCCACTGAACACTGACCATGCTGTCACAAATTTCAATTCATATCACAGTTTCATGCTGATGATGCCATAGAATGCATAACTTTCCTGCAGAATATCAACTGGATAACAACTTTTACTCAAAAGTAAAAGTGTTTGGTTAGCAAAACTAGTAGCATAAGTGTTCTCAGGGCACAGGCAGCAGACTGCATTTGAGCCGCAAGATTACTGCTGCTGCACATGTTTTCCCTTAACATGAAAAATTGTGGGTTTGATGTTTGGTTTAAACTATTTACCAAATGAAAAATTCACCTCAGTGCTATAGAGTTCAATTTTCCAAAGATAAAGCATACAACAAGAAATGGGTGTTGAAAGACAGAAAAGCAAAGCAGAAGTATAGAGAAAAATATCATTAGATTCCCATTAAATTCCATCCAAATGAGCCTACAAATTAAGAAAGATCAGTGGATTCGTAAAAGGGATTGCTATAACCTTCAGGGATGCATCTCTTAAATTTAAGTGAAATTACCTCCACCACTTCTGGGATAACCGATTATTATACCTCACCCCAATAACCATCACTTCTTCTCATTACAGAGGTTCCTATAAGCTCCCTCATACCAATGGGTGTTACATCTGCCAGAAACCCCCCTGGCTGCATGAGTATCTTTAGACAAATCCTTCCCAGGCTTTAGTTAAAATCTTGGGTGCATGGCTGACAAGTTTGCTGTAAAACAGGCAAAGACCATCCCCAGCGCTCTTCCCTCCAGGCTGCCCTGCCTGCTCAGTACCCTCCTGTTCTCAGGAGCTGTTCAAGTGGCCAGAGTTGGCAGTAATTGCTGCTGACAGTGTTTGGAGCTTTGCCTCCCTGCCAGAGACAAATCTTTCATTCATGAAGAAGTGCTTGTTAGGCCAGTACTGGACTCCAAACCCGCTTAATTAAATTAAAAAAAAAAAAAAAAAAAAAAAAAAGATGCTTAGCTCTGGTGGGAAATTTGCACACAAAGGCCTGTGCCTGAGCCATTCCCCCCACCACTGTATCTCTCAAACAGTTTTACAACACAACAGGGTCTCTCTCCCCCATCCCTTTCCTTATAGCCACTGCAAAGGCAGTGGTGACCCTCATTAAAAGACCAGTTTGTTATGGAATGTTTTCCCCATGATTCACTAACAGGGCTTTTCTCCTCATCAATCAAGGGCTCACAAGGGCTGTGTAAGGGTTCTCCAAGGGCCCATGGCTTCAAGAATTACAAAAGTAAAGAGTGAAAACAGGTACATGAAAAAAGTCTCCTTTGAGCAGTTATGTAAACAGTCTCAATGCAATTTAAAAACCTCCAAGCTGAAACTGTCAAGTCTGATGCTTTTATTTAATAGTATTCAAACACCCCTTTCTGCAGACACCTACTGAACAACACTAGGTCAGATACTCTGGAAAGTGATGGCAAACATAGTTCAGTGCTGTGGAACATTAAGTGGGAGTAAAAAGATCAACAAACAAGCTCTTTTGTGAAGAGGGAGTACAGGAAATGGAGTGAGAACTGAACACAATACTTGAACAGATTTGGCTTTGGCCTAATCCAGCAATTTTTGGTATTTGTCTTGGCTTTCAAATTATCTTGATTTGTTGTTGTTGTTTGGTTTAATTTTGTTTGCTTGGTTTTTTTGTTTCAATATCCATTTAATTTTAAACCTTTTGGGGCAGTGGCCACAGGTCAGTCTGAATCTAAGATCAGAAATTAATTTTTTATTATGAATATTTGAGATTACTCTTTTATGACCTGTGTAATTCAAGTAAAAATTTTCAAAAACCAAAACTCTAGACATTATTTTGCATCTCATTTCCTGTATTCTAGGCTACCCAAATTTGTTTTTAACATGTGGCACCATCATTCAAGCCACTAATTCTGTTTCATTTCTGTTTGAAAAAAAGTCCATGAGTACAATAATGTTTTAAAGACAAGGAGAACTCAGCAAAAAAATGCATGTATTTGCAAACCAGCACAAGGGTCAATTGCTTACCATGTTGCTCCTACACTTTCACACAAGAAAACCAGGATTATCCAAAGCTGCCTGAAGTCTACAAAGTCACTTCTTTTAAGTGATATTTCAATAGACCTTTAAACATATCCCAAGATGAGATCTTTATTACATTCTGATCAATGAACAGATTACTAGTCACACTAATAATAGATTGTAACAGTTCCCTCCACAGGGATTTGTAACATTTGTCACCAAAGGTTTCCAAAATAGCAGCCTTGGGTAGTTGAAAAGTATGCTTCTATTAAATACCTAGCAAAATGAGCTGGATGTTTCATACTTTGTAAATGAATATTTCAATAATGCTGGTTTTCAGATGCTCAATACTGTATGATATCCAGCAAAAAAGGAAGCAAATAGGCTTTATAAATTGAATCCACCAAAGATGGAGTAACGTTCTTCCTTGATTCTTAATTAAAATTAAATAGAATTAAAATTATTAGTTTATACTATGCCTTTTGTACATACAATTCACGTATGTTGAGCAGAAGCTGAAAGCATGGATTTGTCCATCAGTCCTACTCTATATCTCATCTCACTAAGTACACACACACAAATGATTACTGTGTATTTCCCAGAGGCAAATAAGGTTGTGAACATTCAGGTATGTTAAGGTTTACTGACACTGTTAGTTATAATTCTGAAGCATATTGCATATATTATAGCATATTAAAAAATCAAGCAGGTTTCAGTATAGAAACCTCCTTTTAATTTAGATAGCAACACAAAACATTACTTCATACCCTAAGATCAATTTTTCATTCACTAGCTACTGTAAAAAATTTTTTTGATGCTAAACTGAAAATCCTTTGGAAATCTCTGTGAAGAATTTCAATTCACAGATGATTCTGAAGGGAGTTTTGTGCAATCTCACGGAGTGAGAAACCACTAATGTCACATTACTAATAAAAAGCTTTTCCCCATAGTCCCCAACAATATGATAATTTATTTAAAACTGATACAGTCCTGAAAATGACCCACTTAAAATTATTAAAAAGATATGGTGTCTATTTTTGCTGTCCATAAAACAGGCAACGGCTTTTGAGTATGCAAACTGATCAGAAGTAATTAAGGTGATTGGCTTCTACTGAATCTTTTGTGTTTAAAGGAGTTGAATGCAAAAACTAATGAGGTCAGTTTAATATGCTTGTGAAAAAAGCATCAGCTGTCAATGCGACTGACAACAATGCTGGTTCTAATCCCCTTTTCTGAGAAAATAATTTAAATTTTCCTCAGTAAACTAGGAAATCTCAAGAGTCAACCAGTGCTGATAAATGCAGAATGATTAACAGGGAAGAAATAAAAGCTTCTGTCCATTTATAGTAACAACAAACATGGCATTTAATTAACTAGAAGGTTTTCAACAAGTGTTATGGACAATTAGTTGACCGCCACAGCACTGGCTTCATCAATCCTGTCCAAGACTCATAGTTCCAGAAGATGACATGAAAGTATCTGACCTTAAGGAAAAGATAAAATGTAACTATGTATAATGACTTCAGGAATTTAACTAAGCAGGTTTGACCTCTTTGCCCAAAAATCTACACCTAGAAACTTGTTTAAATGTTTACATTCTTCTTTTCTAGTGGTTAAAATTCCTCCAGCCACCTCAAAATACTTCTTATGTCTTTTCTGTGCAACCTTTCCTGCTTCTACATAATAATAAAAAAGGACATTCTAAAAGTAAAGGTGAAAATGAAACTTTTATTATAATAAAGACTCAGATTCAGATATCACTGTCATGCCAGTTTAAGTGAAGAATTTGTCTTGAAGTGATATCACGGGCCCATGATGTCATGAAAAAATTGTAAAATTTCAATTTGGGGTGTTGCAAGCATTTCTTTAATTCTGTGTTTGCATTTGTTACGTCAGGGCTATAGCGTATGCAGTAAGCTGCAGATAGAGAAGTATTTCAAGTACTCTCAGAGCCACTAGCAAATATCTGTGGATTCCTATCGAGATGGTTACATGTCTTGAAAACAACAGAAAAGGTAAAGCACCCTACCTTTGAGAAGGGAGTCCCAAGCTTTGGTATGCACAGGCCTCTTGATGCTGCTTCACATAATATGCATGCTGCAAAACCAGGGTGCAAACCAGTTAAGAAATCCCAGTTCTAGCAGTACCCAGTAGCTCACTACTAGGTGATCCACAGAAGCCTTATTTGATAACACTACTCCATTTTGCAAAGGATTTTCATCAACTATACTGAGTGGTCAGAAAAATACCATGGGGATAAACTGACCTGCTGACATTCCGAGTGAAATCCTGACACTGTTCACATTACTAGATGCTCTAGTATGACACAACAGTCAGAGAAATCTTCTTCCATTCTTCTTCCAAAATGTGATATACTACATTACAGGATATGGAAAAATGCCCCAATCTGAAACAAGACAGGAAAAACCAGAGCTAAATAGTTAGTACTATGGGGGAGGAGGGAGGTGTCTCATCTGAAGGAAAACAATTCAATGTTTGAATCGCCAGCAAGATTTTTTAAGTACTAAAAAAAAATTTTTTATTTACTTTGATTCACCCCCCTCCTTTGCTAAAATAAAGATAAAATCAACGTTTTAATAGTGGGCATGGTTCTTTCTTTGTAAGAACTGTGGTACATTATTTTGCTTGAGAAGGTGCCATGGCTAGTCTTGTAAACTTCCATACTCTTCTGATTTACATATTTATTGGATTGTTATCTTAAAAGAACGTTTAAGACATACTCCAACCCCCCAAGACAACCCATTAAGAGTCTGAAGCAAATCAGAAAGGAAGGTTTAATTCTCAGTTCCTGCTAGGTGGAAGAAGACATAACAACTAAAGTCCAGAAAAGGATATCAAAGTTTGTTATTAAGAAAACCCCATGAGAAGAGTGATTAAGTACTGGAAAAGATAGCCAAGAAAAATGACCTTCAGTGTTGCTTTTAAAAACACATTAGTCGGGGACAGTTTAAGACGTAATTGTCCAACTTGGAGCAGAGGTGTCCTCTAGCAGAGGGTGACGTGTACTCTAGCAACAGTTTTCCTTTGTATGATGTGAAGATTTAGACTCTTTTGAACACTGACACACACAAATAACAGGGAGCAGGTCTCCACAGGTCCCAACAATGCAAAAAACCCAACAGGAAATACCACTCAGGGCTCAAACATGGGCATGTCAGGAAACACCGAGTTCATATGCACTGCTGGCAGACTAAGCAAGTACCCTTGTAGTGTATTCTTCATATATAACTGGTTCAACATTCATATCGATGCTAAGGGCCTCTGCCACTGGTACTTAAGGCCTATAAGACCGCTGTAATTCGAGGCCAGAGAAATCCACTTTCCCCCGGGTTCCTGTGGAGTAACAGTGACACCCAGTGACAAGTTTTACAGTAACTTCCTGTGAGCATCCAGAAAATACCATCACTCTTTTGTTTAAAAGGCACAGTGAGTTTGTTTGTCATTTACGTGTGTCCTTTGCACGCTTCCTACGGACCGGGGCAGGGAGTGCTTTGCTGCATCCTCTGCATGACCAAGAGTTCAACAGCAAACCCTTCCTCAGCACCATCCCTTTGTGCTGTCTGACCTGAAATAGCTTAGCAGGAAATATGAAACATGCAGAGCACAATTACTGCTAACTCAAGAAAAGTTAATAGACATAAATAATTTTAACAAGCCTTGATAAGTCAGAAGCATTTTATAAAGAGCTCAATTAAATAAAGTCCTGCACTCCATGCAACTTAAACAGGTGATATAGTCAAGAACCGAATATGTCTCAGTGTAGAAGCATACAGACCTAAATTTAAATTTGGTACTGCCTTTACCAATGTAGGCTTCATTCTGCATTTTCACGATACTTTCTTACAATAACCGTAAACACAATCTTTAAGAGGACCTGGCACAAGAGAAGCCCGATCTTCAACCGCACCACGTTATATACCAATAATGTACCGTTGCAGAGAGACTGCAGTCATACTCACTGTGAACCGAGACATGGGATGAAACATTAACTAAAGTCTAAAGCCCTGCCCTCTGTAGGGACACAGTGCAGTAACTGGCATGTAATTGTGTCCATGATGGATGAAGAAAGTAGTTACATGAATCAAAGCACAACTATTTGGCTCCAGAAAGCATGATTTGCATGAATAAAATAAAATGATTGCATGCTTTGAAAATTAAAGGCCTTCTTTACTTATTATACTGCAAAAGCTAATTATAGTTACTGAAGACTTTTGCTATTTACTCATAATAAGCACCTCCGTGCAGCGTAATTAAAATGACTGTCAGCTCATCAGTGTTGACACACATTAATAAGGACCATTTCCAAGTCTGTGAACCCATACAGAAAACCAGTCGAGTTGAATCACACATGCAGATTGCCCTTCTGCAAGCCAGAAATGTTCAATTGCCTTCTTTGCAAAACATGCCTTTGTCAGTGGGAATGTTTCACACAGGGCTTTCACTCATACCGTGAGAAGAGTGCTTTTTTACTGCTGTTCCAGAATTGTGATCAACACAGAAAACATTCACTGACCCACTGGCCAAACATTATTTCAGGCCCATCCTGGGTGCCCCAGCAGAGACAGCAGCCATGAGCCCCTGCTATGCTGGAAGCCTGTGGCCAAGAGCCACTCACGGCAGGGAGATGCAGCCCAGAGACACGCACACCCAGGCACCACAATAGCAGAGCAATGCTGGCAGTAAAGAGGGTCTGAGGCCACATTCCAGACCTGAGAGAGGAGTAACTCCTGGTAGGCACTGTCTGCCAATACTTCATTCAAGGACTGAAGCAGGAACAAGATTCCTCTTTGGGTGCTCCAATGATTTTCTTCCTTAAGCACAATGCTTTCAAAATTATTTGGCCCACAAAAGCCAAGAAAGTGCATCAAGTTTAATTCTTTAATCGTGGCTCTAACAGTTACTCTTTTGAGATTCTGAGATGAAAGTAAAATGAAGGAGCAGATCGTCCTTTTGCCTAGACTACAAGGATTTCTAATCTGTAGGAAGCCAATTATGAATTCTCTCTCCCTCTTTTCTCTTTGAGGATTAAATAAAATCATAAATCCCTACAGACATATGCACTGGAGTTGCAGTAAAGTTCCCTTCCACAAGATCAAGAATTCTAATAAAAGACATAAATTCCCCTTCAACCTTCAATCATCGTGGCAGCTTTTCAGTTCCCAGATCACTGCACAGTTGAAATGGAAAATATTCTACTGCAAACCTGTCTAGACTTCACATTATTTATCAGGCTGTTGCTTTATTTTGAAGTTAAGTTTATTTTATTCTTCAATAATTTTTAGCAATTAAAAAAGTCTTCTAAAGTAAAATATATGGCACTTTTGCTCTAATTTTTAAAAGCGTGAGCGGCATACCATAGCAGCACTCAGGTAAGAGTCTACCTCAGGTCAAACTGTAGAAGTTTACATTACATATTGAAAACAGTAATACAGGAGCTGTTCACCTGTAATTGTTTTTTTTTTTTCCCCAAGATGCATTTTATGCACCTGCTTTCTCTTGCCAAGAATGTTACAAAATAAACTACTAAGCTGTACTTTCAAAGTAATAGTTTTCCAGAATTTTACCACAGTATGAACAACACCAGTTCACACGTGAAGCAACTCTTGAGTATACAAATTCCGTGTTTGGTTTTTTTTTTTTTTTTTTTTTTTTTTTTTTTTTTTTTTTTTTTTTTTTTTTTTTTTTTTTTTTTTTTTTTTTTTTTTTTAATTCCTATAGAACAATAGCATAACTACCTGATGCACCATGAACTTACAAATCCTGGTATCCCCTCTCAAGCCACAAGGAAAAGGATACTTACATTTAGTAGCAAAGTCATGGAGCAGCAACAACTATGCTATTGACCAATACTACTCAAGTCTCAGGAGAAGAATGAGTGTCAAGATAAAAAAACAGGGGTCTGTCCTGTAACAAATTCTGGACTCAAGTAACATCAGGTCTACCAGCTACTACACCAGCAGCGTGAGTGAGGCTTACATCACTTTCAATTGCCTGTCCTTACCCAACTCCACAATGTCTGCTCCTGACAGATGTAGTTAGTAGGTTTTCCAAAAATTGGTCTAGGTTGTTTGGTTTCCCAAACACATTTGAGCTTGTTGCTCAGTTCATCAGCTCCTTTCTACACCCTCAAATGAAACAATCTGAACAGTGGAAGAGAGGAAAGTAGTGCTTCAGATGAAGCCTCTACTTCAAAGAAATTATGAAAAGACAGTGGCCATCATATTAAAGATAATTCCATAAAAGAGGACTGCCTGTTTCTTGCCACATTCCTTTTTTCTCACTTCAGACTGACTGACTCTATGATCAGACTTAGAATTCTCATTTCATTTAACTTTACTGCTCAAAATTCATAGCAAATATCTTTTACAACGTTAATGCTTTACTGGACTAAAAGCTGTTCACACTTGTTCTCCTGTCATGGCATATAATTTTTCAAATGTACGTCTTTCATTGCTGCTAGGACAGCAATGAAAGACGTACATTTGAAAAAATAAGCAGCTGCAGCTCTGTCACTTTTCAGAGAACAAAACCAAAGAGGACCAGCTTAGTTTGCACAACAGCAATGAAATCATTGTGCAGTTATAACAAAAGGGGTGAAAATATCTCTGTTATCTGTCTCTAATGCAAGTGACAGCCAAACACAAACATATTTTCAAGAGTATTTTGAGCACTGCAAGGAAACCTGTGTGTTCAGATAGATCCAATTGTCAAGCAGCAAGTATTTTGTTAGTCTCACCCACAGGAGGCTTTCACAAGAGTTTCACAGTATTTATCAATTGCTAGTCTGTTGTCATACAGGTCAAAAGAGAAAACATATATTCCCAACTTTCCGCTATATTGCCACAGAGCTAAAAATGAGGCAAAAAATTGTCCAAAGATTAGTTAACAAAAAACCACTGCTGGCAACAAGATTAAGAATTTTCTACAACAGTGATTCACCTTCACATCTGGATGACTTTTGTGCTCACTTACCCCTTTTGGACACAGTTGCTGTGATGTTTTGCTCTACCCTAATCATTAACCTTACATCCAAATCTCTTAATGTGCTCCTGGAAACCATTTATACAGCAAACAAACACTGTTTTTCTCCTCATCTTCTGTCAGATAAGTGCCTAAAAGACTGGTAGTGAGAAACTTTTTATTGCTTAAGTATAATATTGAAGATTATATCTATGATATAATAGATATTGAAGCAGAATCTAACTAGAACAAAAAGTTGCCTATCCTTTAAATGAGAAAGAAGCTTCACTATTTTTTCTCCTGAATTCCTAAGAGATATAACTGCAACTGGTAGCCTTATGTTTTGTATTTCAGCCCAGACACGATGGCCAGATTTCCTTCCCAGGAAGAAATTTCACAGTGTAAAAATCCTGCCTTGTGGATCATATCGGTGGTTGTTGTAAAGCCATTTGTTGTGACATACGGTTGCATGCACAACATGCCAAGCCCTGCCCCATGTGATTACTCACTGCTGCAGCACAGAGCCAAAAGGAGCAGCACGAGAAGATGCAGGGAGGAATTTATGCCTGGAGACACACTCAGTCCCCAAAACACCCAGAATAATCAATCTCATGCTGAATCGGACAAAAGGGTACTGTCACAGCAAGCTGCTTACTGGAAACAGAGAAGAGAGAAAGTAATCTATGAAGGAAAAACGTAAATGGATTTACATAACGTTCAGGAAAAATTCTTTCCCGATAAGACAGAAATTCCTTTGGTAACCAAGATTTTAACTCCCAGTAATTTTCAAAAAATTTAATAATATATAATTTTAGTAAAATAAAATTACATCAAAAGTGGTACAAATCAAACTTTCACAACCACGAGCATAGAGAATCCATCAGGTCTATGTCACTGGTGTTACTAATGTTATTACACAATAAAAATGCAAGCAGATTTGTTGAAAAACAATTCAAAATGCAAACCCAAAAGCCCAGTTTAATTTCAATTCTAGTATTTTAACAAATACTATGTCTCAATTTTTTTAGTCCTATTTGTAGAAGAAATGGTAAAAATAATTAACAACATGTTAAGAAAACCTTGGAAATATACCCCCAAATACATTAGGATTCTCATGCTTAGTTTTCCTTAAAAAAGTATCACTCATGTTAGGCAGTACAATCCCACTCAGAGAAATAATTTATGAGAGAATAGATGATCTGGAAAGTGGAAATTAAGTACGAGGACTTGTCACTAAGATAGGTGTCTCTGTCCAAGAGGCAAAACATGGAAATCTCCAGGAAAACCTTAGTGTTTGAAAACATTTCAGCAGATGACTGGAGTGCTGAGGAAGACAGAAAAACCCAAACCACACAACGACCTTAATTAAAGATGCACTGGAAATATCTGCCCAGAACACTGATAATCAATATATTGACTATAAATGACCAAGCAGCCTGGGCAGCCATGAGCATTCAGAGCAGGACATTATTTTGTGGCACTGGTATCCTTTCTCAGATGAGCTAACAGCAGACAAGATGACAAAAATCAGAAGTTCATTATCATTATCATTTTCTTGTGGTTTCCCAAAGAGCTTGTCTATATCAAATACTCACAGAACCCTGGCATGTACAGCAGTACAGTAAAATAAAATCTGAACACAAGAGCTGGTAGACCTTTCAATAGTTAGGCTTTTCAGCACATCTTACATCAGAGATTTACTAAACCTTTGGCCTCTACCA
Source organism: Empidonax traillii (assembly GCF_003031625.1). Lineage (NCBI taxonomy): Eukaryota > Metazoa > Chordata > Aves > Passeriformes > Tyrannidae > Empidonax > Empidonax traillii. The sequence goes on along the minus strand of NW_020955385.1, from coordinate 84,972 downwards.
TGTTATCCTTAGCACTACAATGAAAGTGTAACTCTCCAGATTTCAGTTATGTCCAAACCTGTTGGTAATACAGCTGAAGCACGGGACATTTAGCTGCAGTGAGGAATGGCTACTTTCTGCAGAATAACAGTATACATCTCTGAAAAATGTTTTTGTATAGTTAAGACAGACATCTAGTTAGGACACTAGTGCATTAGTGCTTCCTATGATTTAACTCCATATTTAGGCCACTAGTTACCACCTCAAACTCCAAGAATCAAGAACCAATTTCTCAGTCGCCAACATGTGCTCTTTAAGCAGTGACTGATCAGAATAAAAATCATATCTCAAAATCTCTATAGATAGAGTGACCCTGAGGAGTTTAAACATTTCAAAGACACTTCAAGAATAAAACTACAGCAGATATAAACACTATATAATTTCTAATATTAATTTTCTGATTATTGCTGAGGCACTGGACTTTATGCTATTCTGAGCTACTCAAGGTAACACAAGAAGTCCACGGCCTACAGCAGTACATAGTGCTCTTCTGGAGGCAATATTTGCTGTTTATATTTCCAGATAGATAGACAGATAGGTAGATTGCACTTACACAATTTTTGTCAGGGTGGATTTAGGTTGGATATTAGGAAAAGGTTCTTCCCCCAGAGGATGGTCAGGCACTGAACAGGCTCCCCAGGGCAGTGGTCACGACCCTAAGACTGGCAGAGCTTAAGGAGCATTCGGACAACACTCTCAGGGACAGAGCAGGATTGTTGGGTTGTCCTGTGCAGGGCCAGGAGTTGGACTCAGTGACCCTGATAGGTCCCTTCCAACTCAGGATCTGTTCTATATGCCAAATCATCAAATATCAAAGGAATACCAACATGTATATAATATATATGAAATGGTGAGGAAAAATATAATAAGAACCTCAAGCATAGCCAGAGAACTGAGAAATAACTCCTAGAATTACTTCCAATTTAAAAAATTCCAGCATAAGATCAATCTGAAGAAGACACTCAAGCAAATATAATATATACTCACAGTTTATCTGATCTACCCAGTGAATTCTGAGCTGCAAGATGTAATTTTTAAAAATTATCTTTCCCCTGTTAAATACATCAAACATGTCCAATATGAAAGTAGTCTACGTTTAAATTGATAAATTGAAAGGAGATATTTGGGGTTTTTTTGAGGGCAATAAATTTGCATAATGATGCAGTTTTATCACTGGCACCAAATGTATCCTACCCAGATACCAGAAAAGAAATGCATAAAACTCCCTGCAATGGTGACGGTCAGTGGTGACTTGGATCCCCAAGTGTGAATGGCTACCGCAGACTTCAGGAAGTGTCTGTCACAACTCATCTGTTTTCATGTCCATTATGAAACCCTCCTGGGGTTAAATAGTACGCAGATACAAGACAGTTTCACCTCCACTGGAAGGGTTTTAAAAATGAAATTAGACATTTTTTGAGGCAAAATCTTTTGCAGTTAACTCCCCAGTTCTGTACATATTCCTATAGAATCTGTGGCCAAAGGAACCTCCTCTAAACCATTTCCCATCACCTCCTCTGATCTGTCAACTTCAATTGGGCTTTTCTTGCAGCACTAGTTGTCCTATACTGAGAGGATAACAAACAAACAACTCAACTCATCCTTCTAGATTTATAACTGCAATCTGAAAATCTGTATTTTGTATTTATTCTACTTGCTTAAAAGTCTGAACTGTTTCACCATACAGTATTCGCTACTGCACATTTCAGACTACTGTGCTTTACCCATATCCATCATTTATCCAATACATAGAATCATTGGAGCTATAATTTGTTTTTAACTGTTTATTTTATTTTTAAATAACCTTGTGATTGGAAGTGAAATAAATTGATTTTTTCCAAATGGCATTGTCCGACAATCTTCTCTTCTATGAGGGAATTTTTAGGAAGAAAAATTAACAAAAAACCTTGAAAAGCATCTTGTTAGTTTGAGATATAAAGCAGTCAGAAAAGAAACCAAAAAAAAAGTCCATGAGACCATACAACCACTCATTAAAGGTCTTCCAGGAAAAAAAAAAAAAATTAAAAATACTCAAAAGGCAACTTGAACTCTCAAATTGTCCTTATTTGTCTTCAGTTTATGGGAACTTGTCAACAACCTGGAGCAACTGATATATTAAACCTCATGCAGGAGAAAGGCCCAAACATACTAACTGTAGATTTCCAGTCAGATGCTTTAATCCCCTAGTGCAGATAACATGATTTCCTCAACCCTCACATTTTATTTGACATTACTCAAAGAGAAATGACTCTTGACTGTGAGAGACAGCATTGCTACACACAATAAAATTTGTGTGTAAAACAAATGTTTTAACTGAGGAAATATTCTCAGGTTTTCATTTGATGGAAATGGAATTCAAGTCATACTATTGGATTCTTATTACACTGCTATTTTCTAGTTTACTTTTGTGTAACAACGTGGCAAAGATCATTATGTCTCTCTGTAAGTAGAGAGAAAAATCAAAACATTGTTTTCTCAAAGGTGATCTGTTGTTGCTCTTACCCACATTGTTACCTTCTTACACTTGCATCACTCATTTGCCCTTTTCCCTTCTGTTTTTGGTTGGTTAGTTGGTTGGTTTGGTTTGGTTTGGGGTTTGGTTTTGCTTTGGTTTTGCTTTGGTTTATTTTGGTTTGGTTTGTTTTAACAGGGCTTTTTTACTCAGAGCAACTTGTCCACAACCCACTCTTGCTTCTCTGAAGTTCCCAGATGAGTGCTCTGGTAAACACTCTGATTTGGCAGGTTCCAAAGACTTGCTGTTACCATGGATTGTTTTCCATACATTCTAGGGAAGTTTTTAAACTATCAGCCAATGCCTACGGGGAGGAACTATTCCAGGTTTCACGTCTCTGCGATCCATCCATGTAAGAGCAGTTGCTGACTGCTAATACCAACAAGCTCTAAGAGTAACAGATGACTAATTTTCCATTAAATGCATATTCTTACAAACAAAACCTATACAAATGAGCAAAAAAGTATCACAACTGATGGTACAAAGGAATAGGCAATAGCTATCAAATCATATCTACATTTAGCACTCAGCAACCAAAAGGAGTAGCTTTTCCATTCTCTGATACTTTGTTTAGCAAATACTGGTGCAGGCAATGGAAGAAATCATGAGGATTTCCTTCATAATGGTCACTATTATGGCTACTTATTTCAGATAATGTCTTTATCGTGGAATGCTAGTAAATAAGTAGACAGAAAATGACATAAGGTACGTTTGAACATAAAACGCATAGAAATAAGCTTCCTATGCATTCCTCCTCCCACTGCACCCTGTGAATGAAAAGAACTGCCTCCTGCATTAAAACGTACCTGTTCAGTCATTTCTAACTCATAACAAAAATATTTTCTAAGTACTTCTGAACTGCAAGACAAGAGCAGATGAGGGACAAACAATACCACAATACTCACTAGAATTAAGAAAAGCAATCTTCCTTGAGCAGTGTTCTACTCTTCATTGTACTTCTGTTCCACTACTGACAATCCCTTTCAAAAGAAATATCACATCAAAACCCTATGATGAAACACAAACATCACATAGTGCCAACAATCCACATAATCATCAAAAAGCAACACATCAACATGTGTAATTTTATGACTGTGCCTCTCTTTTGCAGTACAGATAGTTCAGCCTATGGTATGACAGATACAATTTTTATCCTTTTAGACATTTTGGACACATTAATAAGAGATTTCCTTCTCAGCAATATTTGAGAAGTAGGAAAGATTTTTCTGTTTATGGAAAATTAAAAACATCATTGTGCAGTTACCTGGTTTGATAAGCATTTCAAATACTAACAGCAAGAACTGAGAAAAAAAGAAGAAAGGGAAGAAACGATATTTCAAAACTTCAGCAGCTTGGCAAATTGAAGCATCAGAAGCCATAAAACAGATGGTGAGTTTATAAAGAATATGTCTGCATGAGCCATACAATGACTCTGCTATGGCACTGGTCAACAGATTGGCAGTGCCAATCTGTTTCTGCTTATCCTAGTACCAACATTTTTGGTTCAGCAACCAGAAAAGACCTTTTAATGAGTAGATTCAAAGAACCGATTTCCAGCCAAATATTATTACAAAAGAAATGGACCCTCAAAATTACTTTGAAGAAATTACTTGTCCTGATGTAGCAATATTAAATTAAATGTTGTGTATTAGAAAACTGCACTAAATCAGAAAATCAGGATTTTTAGCGTCACTGATAAGAACTAAGTTCTCTTAGCAAATGCCTATGTTCATATTAACTAGCAGGATTAGGTTTTGCTTACAGCCATTGACTGTGAAGCCATTTAAAGTCTCTTGATGGATCAGATATCTGTTATGCACACAGATATTTATTTCATCCTACTTTAAAAAAGGGAGACCAACATATTCAGGACCAGTTCACATCCTATTCATCTAATATATATTGGACTTGGACTTGAGTAAGCAACACAGTTGGAGCAATGGTAAATATTAAAGTTAGTGAAGCAGAGAAAAAAGCATTAGCGACAGTACAGAAATCAGAAGGGAAGCAAAGGTGACTAATACTGTATGAAAATGGGTTTGTATGTGGTACACAGTCATTACAACAGGGACATAAGTGACATAAACGATAAAGGGACACATGCAAAGGGAGAGGTACAATGGGAAATCATGAGATAGTAGGTCATGCTGAACAAATCTGATTAACTTCTCTGAAAAACTCTCAATAAGAACTGATGGGACAGAGTAACAGACATAATGTATTTAGACTTCAAGATAGCTTATAATACTTCACAGCAGAAAGATCTCAGATAAAAGGTCAGTAAATACAGTGCAGATAAACATGGAAATTCTAAACTGAATTAAAAGAAGAAACCACTTAACACCAGTGACCCTCTGAGTCAAAAAACCCCACATGAACAGTCCCCAGTAAGGAGAAGGCAAAAAGAGAGACAAGAAATCATTTACCATAACCAATCAAATTTCTCTCATGTAAAACTCAGAGTAAGAAAATTCCATGCAAGTTAAACTCAAGGAATCCTGAACTCTTGGATAGAATGATTAGGACACTAGTTTTCTTGTCTTTGTTCATGTAAGCTACAGAAATTTAATTAAACTGTTTCCATCCCCCAAGAACATTTAAGTATGTCAAGGCTGCATTATAAGGACTATGCAACATTCTCAGATTATCATTGTGCTCTGTGACCCCTTGTCAGACTAAATCAAAAGGCAGCTTTAAACCAGTGGTTCATGTAGAAATTGCCCAGCCTGTCGCTGTGCGCACACTCTGAACATCTCCACCGTTAATAAAGGAAAACTGGAGAAGTAATAGAAAGAACCACCCAGTATATTTGTATATAAATAATGCCAGTCCTATCAAACCCTCTTTCCATAACCCTAAGCCCTGTTTTCCCTGCAAATTTTTGGTTCTAGCCACAGCCTCTTCAGGCTGTTAAACATCTACTGTTCGGCGTTGACCCCACTGCCTAAATATGTCCAATGTCTGCAAGAAGAATCATCTACATTTTGAAGTTAGATTACAGCTATTTCAGTCATTCTAAGACTCAGCACTCAACATCTTACTGTCTGATACAGAGCTGCTGTTTATTAGTAGTACATATTCACTCCTCAACAGCTTGTCCTCCATTACATTTATTTGAAGGTAGAGATCCAAAGAAATGATCCAGCAACCAGACAACATTCCTTGACTTATGGTCTTCTAAAATACGGATCACATATCATTTATTTATGTAATTACTTACTCTCAAGATCTTCCAGACAGCAGAAACACATTGATGACTAGGCTCTCCCTCAGGCTAGCCTGATTAGCAAAACTGAAACTTTTACATGAGATCAGTCTCTTATCAAGGTGCAAGTGATCTGTAAACTTTCCATAGCTTTCTATAGACAGACAATATCTTTTTTGCTTTCAATAGCAAGGAATGATAGAAACTTTCAAATATCTTTAAAACCACAGACAAGAATAAAAGACTTTAAAGAATTCAGCCATATGACCTGGAGCATAGAGAAGTCACCACAGGTAGAAATGAGAAGAACAAGTAACATAATAAATTCAGTTATTGTTTTAGGCAATATTAGAACTGACAGAGCACACAGAGAAACTTGCACTATAGCTAAAAGGCAAAGCCAGATCAAGATGCCAGCAAAGCAACTACAAGTATGTGTACACAGCAACCCCTTTTTACCACTTTTAACTCTCCCTGTTTGGTTTAGAATTCAACCAGCTGCCAGCTTCTCATCAAAATGAAGAATGTTTAATATTTTTTGCAAGACAAAAAGGACATGTGCCGCAGCTGTACACTGAACCATACACAGTGGAATGGAAAAAAGGGAAGGATTGCTTGTTCCTGCAGAAAAGAGTTCTATTTCATTGTAGTACATCCAAGGACATGTGCAGGGTTCATTCAGTTTGAGGCTCCCTGTTATAATATCACAGATGGCAAGTCCACTTACATACACTGTCTTGGCACATTATAAGGCTGTAGGTTTGCCTTTATGTCACATGAACTAAAAATTGAATGTCACTAGATTAGTGTGGGCCTCCACAAGGATGACAAGTTGTAAAGCCTTCAGTATTTTCTATAGTAAGGCCTTAGCTGGAATATCCAAAATTAACCTATGGGTACCATACTTAACATACTCATGTATAAACTAAGTACAGATAACAGAAAAGCAAAAAGCACAAACAGATATGTAGAACGCAAGACACAGTGGGAAAAACTGAAAGCACTGGAACACAAAATCTAGAGAAGACAAAGAGGGAAAAAACATAATATCAAGTATTCATATGTGTAAAAGCCTAGTACATAAAGAGAAACAAGCTCTTCCCCTTCGAACATAGGCAGAATTTGAACAAGGCAAAACATAAATGGTTCAGATCATAGCATGGGAAATAAGATTCAACACTATGGAAAACTTGCTAAGGCTATAACAGGGAAGTATGGGATTAGACTATCTGCGAAAATTATGAAACCTTTGTCTTTTTAGTTCTTAGTGTTTTGAGCATCCAGAATTACAGGTAGTCAGAACTGACAAGAATTCCAGGCAAATAAAAATTTGTATCATTTGCTAGAAAAAACAGTGAAGAACATTTGCAACTCAAGTTAAATGACCTTCATGCATAATTTCATGAAAATTCAGTATTAGATATAAATTTATTTAGTTGGTTTTATATGTTTTTTAATTGCAAATTATGAAGGTAGGACAATGCCAACTAAGGTTTTATGGAGAAGCCAGTAAAAGGGCTCTGTATTGCTGTCATACTTAAAAGAGGGACACAAAGCCCTCCTGATCATCCAAGTGTAGGGGCAACTTCAGCAGGACTTTAAAATAACCAAGCTTCCGACTTGTAAAATAAAGATATAGTGAGAAAAAAATGTGCACTTGAATGTTTCAGTTTCTGCAGCTATGCCCCTGCATGCTTCCGTTTCTACTCCACCGAACCCACCTGCAAACTCTATTTCATTAAAGCACTGGCCTGAAGACTGGCTCCCTCTAGTGCAAACTGCCAGTAATCTAATTCTGTAATGTAAACACCATGCTTCAAGTGGTTTTCTTAAATTATGCACTCAGATACCAGACCTGTTGTTTGATATTTCAGTGGTTAATAATCTTGCCCTGAATAAAATATCTGTGATCAGGCTTACTTTGTGTCATAAATACAGATTATGGTCAATTAAACAATTTTCACTTCTCAGTAGAGATTTGACTTCTAGAGTTCCCTTCCAACTAGGAACTGTATGTTCTTTTAACAGAAATACACCTACACATAACTGAAACAGCTGCCTATAGTTAACAGATCACAAGTACGGTGCTCTTTTAAATGACAGAATTTATATTCTCGATTGGATTTTGATCCTGTTCCAGCACAGACAGCTCTGCATATTGGAGAATGCATACAAAAAATTGCAATTTCATCTATGTCACTACAGTTGTCCACAGCTAAAGACTGAGTAGCCTGCCAGAGATCTGAGCATAGCTAGTGGATTTTACATGCAACAAATTTCAACAAAGATCTCAACAGGAACCACTGCTGACTTTGCAGAGAGAGACAGAGGCTTCATCCAGTTTTTCTAGAACACTCAAGCAAGAATGAACTGGGCACTGATTTTCTCAAGGTATTGACAGGGTCAAATATCCATCTCTTCCGTTCCCAAAAGGCCTTACCATCTATTTCTTTCCTCTACTTAGATTAACTGCTGATTTGATTGGGGTTTAGTTTTTGGTTTACATGTTTACCCTCTACATTAACTATGTCTCTCAGGACAAAGAGCCTCAAGAGTTAGAGTTCCTAGGCAGACTAAGCTTTTTGCTCTCTCTGTCTGTAGGGAGTTTACCCCATAAGACATAATAAATAGAATATTTCTTCTATCAGAATAACTTTAATGCCATTAACACCAACCCTTAGACATTTCTGTAATACATTTCAGCGCTTGAACTCTGGCTATCCATGATTCATACAACAGTTTGCAAATGCCAAAAGTAACAAAGAACAAAAATTAAAACAAAGGCCTGGTGCTTGTAATCCAAAGTCGTATGGAAACCCACTTCATTTAACAATAAATAAAAAAATAAATGAAGCTCACAGCATACCAGATAGACATCAGTCAGCAAACATAATTTGAGAATTACAGGATAGTCTGAAGTGTATTTCCTAGTTTCTATAATGCAGAAGGTGTTTCTCCTTCATACCTTGGAATTTTACATATGAAAGTTTGCTTTAGATATTCATACTGATTACTTTTTGTTTGTTTGTTTTGTTCCCTTTCCCCCTGCTTTGCCTTCCTTTCTTCAAACTGCTGAGATGCCATAACACGGGGAAGCTGTGTAGAGCCAGGACTGTGCCAAAAGTCAAAAGAGCTCCAGAGAAACACACAGAGAGTGGCAGCACATCTTGTAAAGACTTAAAATTGTCCGCTAAATGTCCTGCTTCTGTTTGACAATACAGGCAGAGAGCTTTTGCTTTATCACACTTGTCACACCAATCAGTAACGCACAGTAGAACACTCTGTGCTTCTTCACAAGACAAAGGATGCTCCAGCTCAGTACCACAGAGATATCTGCAAAGCTGCAAACATTCAAGGACACAGGCACGAATGTGATCCAGCAAAGACAATGTGCAGAGGCAGGTGTGTGAAAATGCATGGAGGCCAAATACCGTGTGTGTTCCCGTTTACAAATACCCAGAACAGAGTCTGGCACCCTCCTCAGCTAAGGCACTGCACTCAGTGGTAAGCCGGGAGCAGTGTCTCCAGTAAGTACTGACAAATAGTATCTTTGCAAGTCTTGTAGGTCTGCAAAGGGGTTACTCCAGTTCTCCGGCTGCTGATAGTGCCTGGCTCTTCAATACAGCACTACCACTTCCATTTAAATACCCAGTACCAAATTCTCATTGTCTGCGTAATTTCTGAACTAGTGCAGATGGGGATTTAACTACAGTGTTGTTGGGGATGATGTGCAAAAATAAATATTTGAGGTAGATACATGAATCCTCAAAGTAATAGATTAGGTGCTTTAATATTTCCTTAAGTGGAAATATTACAACCTAACACAGAAAACGCAGAAAAGTAAGATTTTGACTGCAGTCCCATGACTTTAAACATAGTGTTTCCTAGTTCTACTATGTCAGTATTTATATGAAGTAAGCAAACAAAACTATTTAAGTACTAAGATTTTTCTCCTTCCTCACTAATAGTACAGAACTGTATGGCCAGTCTCTTCGCGAACGAAGAACCGGGGAAGGTCTTTCCACCTTCCAGCCTGCGCATTGGATTTTTTAGGTGAGACACAGTGTGCGCGGAACTGAGCCCACCCTTTAATCCTGAGGTTCATCTGCCGGGGCCAAGCACGCTTGGACGGTGGCAGCGAGGTCCTCAGGACGTAGATGGATTGCCTTACAGGGCTAGCGAGCTCCATCTGCCCGGGGAGTGTCCTAACCGGGAATCGAACCCAGATCTCAGCGTTGACAACGCTGTGGTTAAGCCACTGCACCACCAGGGACACTCTCAGAACTGTATATATAGGTAAAGAAAGGTACTGCTTGGGTTTAAAGTGCCAAATGTATCACTCATGCCTACAAGAGTATAGATCTTCCCCATTAACAGCTAGATTGCAATTAAAATATCACAGCACTTTTGCAGTCAACGATAAAATATTCCACTAATTCAATTTTATGTTGGACATAATGGGGTCTCCAGCATAGATCATGAACACTGAAATAAAAAAATGGTTTCAGCCAAATGCTAAATCATTTGGTAAGGAGCAGAGAGAGAAAAGGAGAGTTTGAGGAGCAACAGGGGAAGAAGAACTGACACTTTGGAAATAAACTATTTAACAATTACTTTATGAGTAGAAATGTGAACAAGTTCAGAGTTTAATTATACTTCTTGCCCTTTCCATTACATTGTTATAAAATTTTTCCAAACTTAGTACAATGCAATTAAATAAACTTAAAGGCAACATAAAATAAATTCCAGTTAAAGATGCCATTCCTTAGTCAATTCACAAATATAAAGGCAGACCACCCAATTAAATTACAAAACTATGTAAAAAATCCCTTCGTCCAAACATACACACCTCTGAGTATGAATAACTAGCAGAGCAATGACAGAAAAGAGATTGTGTTCACAGTAAATGGCACCCTGACACAAAGATTCATACAAAAACTTTCCTGCATTGTGAGAGTGGTGCAAGAAACTAAAAATCAAGCAAATAAACAAAAAACCACCAAAATAAAACAAAGCCCGCAAACCAAATCAAAACCAACCAACCAAAACCAGGAAAAAAGTTGCAGTCTCAGCTGAAACTCTTATTCAATCTGATGAGAAATAGAGCTTGTGCTTTAGGTTATGCAAACATTTCATTTTTGGTCTCTTTGATATATACTTCTAAAATTCAGTGGACCATCCTTAGTCATGACTTCTCTCTATATGAGCTCCACTTTGCTGCCTCTTCCTTTCCCTTCAGTAGCTTGCCAGTGATTTGTTGCCTTCTAAACATCAGTCTGGTAAATGTACATTTCTTCTCGGCCCTCTCTGTACATTCTGCCCCCTGCTCACCTCCACGAACTGAATCTCAGGAGCGCCTTACACCTTACTGCCTCTTGTGCCAATTTTGTGCCTGTCTCTGTCCTCAAAAGCTGTAGCTATGTAACAGCTGTTTGACTGGATCGTTTCCCAATCAGTGACTTGTTCTGGACTAAACTTTTCCAGAAGTCCCCCAGGAGTTATGCATGCACAGAGATCTTTGTAGCTACTCTACAAGGGGCATGTTTGCTTCTACAAAAGAGTAATCTTCAACTCTGATCTCAGTGAAAACACACCATGTTTTGTGTTTGCCATTGTAGCTCATACTTTGTTACTCCTAATTTTCAGTAATAATATTTCTTTTAGTCATCATTTTTTTTGGATGTAGTGATAGGCTTTGTCTTAGCAAAAACAAACAAACAAACAAACAAAAACCACAAAAACACACCGAGAAACAACAACAAAAACCTATATAATTTTTTTCCTGGGTAGAAGATCCTGTTTCAAGAGACTACTGCCACTGGAGGTCAGTATCTTCTGGAACAAGAAAAGAATATGGTCCAAAATATAACTCCAATCCCAAAGAAATGCATGTCTCAGAACAGAAAGTACTCCCAGGCATTGTGATCAATAGGTAGGTACACAGCAGCATATGCAAAAGGAGCTACTGTGTAGACAAAGAACAGGTTGCTCCGCATATCTAATATTGACTGCATTTTCTAGGGACCTGTTCAAGATACCAGCAGGGAGACTTTGTCCATCTCTAACTTTGATTTGCTAAGTCTGTCTAGGTAAGTGTGATATGAAAAAAAAAAAATCTTAAATACAGCTGCTTAATTATCAGTAGCAGCTGGAGTTGATGTAACCCACGTTATTTGTGTCTTCTGGCTACTTACAGCATCAGACAAAAAGCAACTATAATCTGAATACACAAACAGCTAAAAAGTCTGTGCAGGATCTGAGCACAAGCATAAAAGGTCAGCAGTCTATTCTGCCCTGAGTGATTCTATGCTTTTACTACTCTTTTCCCTCTATTCCTTGCCTAAAATTGGAAGGGAAAAGCTAACCTTTCACAAACACTGTCAGTTCTATGCAGGTTTCTTCTTGTTCTTATTAGGATATGTATGAAACTCTAAGTGCAACTGCTTTCTCAGAGAGCCCAAGAACAATCAAAACATCTCTTTTATGCTTTACCTAAGGATATAATACTGTGCAGTACCACAGCCAGGATAGGAGGCTAGATGTATTCTTACTTTTATAAAGCAGTTTAGGGTGCCTATAATCATAACAAATTTTAGCTATTTATGTTCTCAATAAGACAAAACAGAAAAAAATACTAAGAACTGGATTCCTGTTTTACAAGATTCATGTTACTGTACAGAAATTGAGGCAAGAATTCTTAATATGTTTATTAGTAATTCTAAAAGAGGAATTACTTTCAGCTTTCAGCGGACTGGCAAAGAAAGCACCCATGTGAACTAAAATGACTGTATAGCATGTTTCTGAAAGAAAACTGTTGATGAATCTCCATGGTTTCAATATCAAACTATGAATAGTTGGACACAGGACATTTATTTTAGATTTCCAGCAACAGTTCTGTAAGACTGCAAGATCTCCCTCTCCAGATTATCTTCAAACATATCGGAGTGAAAGGGCAAACAGAAATTTGAAAGAGATGATTGCTTCCTTTGTGGGAAATACAGTTACCCACTGAGACAGGGACATATATGAATTCTGATTTGCAGTAATTTCCACTATTTATGAGGTCACTGGACTTGCTCCTGCTGAGCTCAATTTAGCAAGAGCTTTGGCTAGAGCAGTGTAGAGAATATTAGAATCACATTGACTTGGTCCAAACTACCACATACGTATAACTCGAAACTGTAAATAGGCTTAAAACTAAGCATATTTCAGTACACAGACAGATTAAAAAGCGAAGATGTAAATATAAATTAAATAATGGCCTTAAAGGCATCATTAATTATGAACCAAAAAAAAAAAAGGATGCCGCTCATGCACTTAGGCCGGCATACTGAAGTCAACAAGAATTCCAGAAGGTAATGAAAAACTTCCACTTAAAACAAACAAAAATTCCAAAAAACCGCAATAGAAATCCCCTTCTCCTTCCTGCCACAGAAAGAAGAAATATTTCCACCATCACCACCCCATTTCTTACACTGAGCACCACACCACTGAATGACTTGCTTTATTCACATTTCCGTCTCCTTTTCTCATACAAGGATTTTCTAATGATCACTGTAATCAGGAGAAAGTCAGTGTCTATAAATGCAGAATCTTCTGTAAGATTTTTTCTCTTTAGTTTATGCACATCTAAGCACACATAATAAAATAGACCTAAATATTTCATCCCTTTCCTTATAATTTATCATTTTTTGTTATCCTTTAACTGATGATTTATGTAAATTAATAAATTGCATGTTCTTCTTTCTGGTAAAATCATCTCTCCAGGGATTTAAAATTTGCTATTTCCTAACTTTAACAAACTAGTATTTGGACTGAAAGATCTTTACCACATGTTGTACATTTCTCTATTTTCAGGTTTAGGAAACTTCCTTAGCTCTTCACGTCCCAAACTTTGGCAGAAACTTTTCCATCAAAACAGCGATAGCAATGGAAATGGAATCAAAATGTTCCATCTAGTGATGCTGGCTTATTCTTTTTTTAAGCGTAATCCTTGGTTTCACTACACTTTAGTATTTTTTATTGGTGTTTGCACTGAAAAGAAACAATGCGCATTTTAAAAGAACTGTGAAGGGTGCTGCAGATGAAGTTGAGAATAATGTGTCTTTTCTTCCTGGAAAGCCAGCCTATAGGAAAAAACCCATTCCAGTAATTTAGTTTAGCCCTATGTATAAAATAACTGAAGTCAAGGTGCCTGCGCTGTTATTATTTTTTTCTGATGTTTTTGACACCCGTATGCTGAGCTTTATGGCATCCTCAGTTTCAGCAGTAGCGAGTTCCCACTAGGTATAGTCGTAATACTCCTTAATATTTTCATTTTGATGCAATTTGCGTCCTCAGGTTTTTAAATATCCGCTCTGTAATAATGTTAAATTTCAGGGGTCACTCCTCCAAGGAGTATATTAAAGCCTATAAAACTCATTTCCAAAGCTCAAATATCAAACTGTGATCAGGTTAGGAGGGCAGCATCTGTGAATATTTCATCTTTTATCATGCTGATAATAAGGAGATGACAGAGGCACATTATTACAATGAGAGAATTGCTCATTTCAGCCCTGGCTGCTGGAAGCAGGGTCTGCACTGCACGTTACTCAATAAAATCAATTCTTATATGAAATGCAAGTTTACTGAGCCACCACTGTGTCTTATTTGATTGTAATGAATAATATATGTGTATCTGGTAGGGAGAGGGAAAGGAAAAGGTTTAAGTTCGAAGGAGAACTTCAGTGTAGACGATAATTTATCAAAATGGTATTTTGTTGTTCAGAAGTGATGCTATGGGACTGCTGTCTGTTAGACTTCTAATTGTGATAACAAATCTTAAAGGTCCACTAACACAAAGAAGGATGCTGGTCTACACTGAACAGTGTAAAACAATTTCCATCTTGCATTTGCTTATTTCTGCTCAACAAATAATGACCAACTAGCTTGACAACTTAAGGATGACAAAATTTCTGCTGCAGTCTCTTGTACCTTAACTTTTTTTGGCCATATTTCACACTACTCTCTACCTAAAGAAGAAACATTTGAGAAAAATCTAGCCTGTCTTATCATCTGTGAGATGTAAAACACTTCTCAGAAAAAGTAGCAGCACCTAACCTATTTTAAGAGGGAAATAAGAAAAAAAAGCTGACATCCTTTTATCTCTTGGATCATATAGTATTACTATTTTTGCTTAAATATATATTTATGATTTTGAAAACAGCTTACTATGAGCAGAAATTTGGATAATTTCACAGAGCAACACACATGTTTTTTGCAAATTTGGTAAATTTAACTGTTGGTACTGCCTTATCTCCCCCAAGCCTGTTTTATTCAAACATTTGTTTCATGACTAAGATGTCAAATTGAATCAGTTTCAGAACTTTTCAGCTGTGAGCATGTTAAAAAATAAATAAAATCCAACCCAAAATATCCAAATATTAAAGAAAAAAACAAAAAAATATTTTAAAAATCATCAAATCCCCAGCAGTTTTGAGCATATTTACACATAAAACTCTCTGTATGTTATTCATCATCTTAAATTCACATTTTCTGCTATTATGGGCAGTTCCTGTTAGTTCTTCTTTTAAAAGAAAATGTAACACATAATAACTACTTTACAGGCAATTTTTTATCACACATTTAAATTTTCACATCATGAAAACCAAACCAACCTTTTACATCACTATCATAAGTGCAGTATCTAAGGCTAGGTTTAGAAAAGTAGATCATTTGTCTGGAAGGTTTTTTCATAGCAGCATCTCTAGTTAAATGTTCACACGCTCCCCATTTACTCAGCCCTTATCCACCTATTTTAAATAAGGCAAACTGCGCCTGAATTCACATTTTCCAAACTTTCTTTTCCAAACAAATCTGGCAGACTCACCTCTGCTACAGTTACACATCAACCCCTGTGTCATGAAGTACAAGTTATGATTTAGATTTAAGGAGTAAGGATTTTTCAAGCCATTCCAGTTTTCAGGAAATGTTAAAAAGCACTATATTACTGATTTCTTTCTTCTTTCTTTTTTTTTTTTTTTCTATTTTTTTTCTTTTAAAGCCTCTCGGTACTAAAACCTCATATTTCCACTAAAAATGAGAATTACTGTGAACTGCAGCTTTAAATCAATGCCTTAAAGGCAAAGGAGTTTCAGTATAACCAATTATTTATTATTAGTCATCAGTCAGTCATCACGGCTAGGCTTCGTGAATGAAGATTTGAGGTTTATTTATTTATTTAGTAGTAGTAGCAGCATTAAAAAGGGCCATTTCTTTTCTTAACTTCTGGAAGCAACTGGCCCTCATCACAAAAATAATATGCCATGCTGTGATAATGACCCATCATTTTGGCACTTGTAATCCAAGTTGTGTTTGATCCAATCCCTTGCTGTAAAACATATTTCACTCATTTGCATCTAAATATTTATTCTGCCTGCCTTAATTTCTTTTCCTGCACTTATTCACCACCAAGTTCAGTAGAATTTCATGGGTTTTGTTTGTTTGGGTTTTAGTTATTATTATTTTTATTCTAGGTTTTTGAAACTCTCCCCTCCTCTTTTTTTTGGGGGGGCCTGCAGTTAGACAAACTGAAACAACATTCCCACCTTCTCAGAAATAGAATGAAGGAAATTACTGAATTCAAGCATCAGGAATATCATAAAGATTCTCAAAGTTTACACACAGACACTCCAATTCAATAAATGCAGACTAATGCTCATAAAAATACAAAAGAATTTAGAATGTAGGAATTCCAGGAGGTCATGTATTCAAATCTCCTGCTTTGTGCAGAGACAACTTTCAAGTGCAATCACACTGATCAAACCTTTTCCAGGATAGTTTTGATGAAATGTCACAGGTTCCCTGGGCAACCTGAGTGCTTACCCACTAATTCTGCTAAAAAATCTACTCAATGCCTGGTCTCAATGCCTGGTCTACTGACATCTGATGGATGCACCTTTCTCAGAGGGAAAAAGTAGTTCTAGCACAGGAGCCAGTGGGCTCCTCTAAGACATGAATATAACTCACAGAATCAGATTGGAAAGGACCACAGTGAGTCATCTGGTCCACCCTTCCTGTTCAAGCAGAGTCATCCTCGTGAAAATTCCTTACCATTTTACTCCTGTTCTTCGAATTCCCCTTAATGCAGTGTAATCACAGTGGCCCCCATTTACGATCAGAATGAAAAAATATGGAAAAAAAAAAAAGGATAGCTTCACATTGATTCAACAATTTGACCTATAAAACAGCATAATTAGCCATTTGAAATTATATTCTTACTTTTATCTTTCATTACAGTACAGAAAGATTCAGTATTAATGCTCAAAGCAGCACTTACTAGTGAGTATATAACCTTAAATACTTGATTAAAAAGTGCTATTTCCATTTACAGATGGTATTAGTGTAGTCAGTAGCTTTTAAAGGGCTTGTTAATGGCTTACTCCTTTCATTCGTCATCAAAATTAAAGTAATACTCAGAAGATGTGTTTTATTAAGTGAAGAAATACGCTTATTCAGCTGTAACAGTGCACTTGCAAGTGATATTTGCTCCTTAAAGTAAATTTCGGATATTCAATGGTTATAACGGTCTTATTAATGGAATAATGACTAGGTGAATGTTATTAACACACCTTAGATGATGAAATGGCCATCTGTCATGGTTTAGGAATGGTATTCTCCAATTTAGTGCTCCCACTGAAACTTCTGATGGCTGAAGAGGAGAACTGGAAGCACAAAAGGCAAAGATCATGGGTTGAGATCAGAACATTTTACTGGAAACAGCAACAAGTCAAAAATCTGAACAGTAACAGCTACAATATTAATAAAAAAAAGTACAAAAGAGAGAGAGCAATTTTACCTGACCACAGCCATGCTACCACAATTCCTAGAAAATGAAGTGGTACAGAATAACCTCCAGGTTCTGGCTGTGCCTGCACCTGGCTACTGCAAAAATTTACCCAGCTGGGACCAAGACATCATCACACTCATGGTCAAGCAGAAGTTGCAGCTGCGCAAAAAGTTCAGCTGACTTACTGTAGGAAGTTAGAGTGAATTCTTAAATAAAACCAAGAACCCATTAAAAACCTACTTGCGAGTACTCTGTTTCATTTAGAACACAACAGACAAAATCCAGTTTACAGGGCAGGTGTGTGCTTCCAACTGTTGAGAAAATCTCACTCCTTAACTACCATACCTATTAGTCTTCATAGTTTGAAATTATATTAACTTTTCTAAGATATATATCTAGTTCACATTGTATATGAATAGCAACACTCGAGTATCAAACTAAAGGACCCCAGCTCATCACAAAGAGAGAGGCAGCCCAGCCCTGGAGATAAGGACTTCATTTCTTGGAATCTTATGCCTGCAAAGGATAAAAGAGATTCTGAACAACCAAGAGAATGAGGATGTGCCAGCCCCTCCGTATCTTTTAAACCCTGCCACTGTCTGGTGTCACAGGTAAGTAACTACAGTGAGATTGACTCCAGGGACATCTCTGTCAAAAAACTCTGAGGTGCAGGTTTAAGTGTCTGACACAAGAGGCGCAGGGACAATAGTGATTTCTGCTAGAGAGCAGTGAAAATTAGCCATCAGCATAAAGGAGAACAGAAACTGTAAAATCTTTTTTAGAGCCCTAACAACTTTTTTTTGTTGCAATTTTGCATTCTTACACATTTGCTAAGGTTTGGGCCAAAGTCCACACTCCTTACAGAATAACAGTTTTCTTTCTGTTCACTTTCCTGTTCAATAAGTATCACCCACACTAGCACTAGACAGTAACTGGAGAGAAAAAATAGATTAGAATTACGGAGAGATAGTCTTTACCTCTCAAACACAAACCTTCCAGGCAAGAAGCATGCATTCTGCACACATTATAGACATGTAGTTTTTGATAGGGTGGGGAGAGGTAGAGCAGGGGAAAAAAAACCCAACACAAACCAACCAAACAAAAAAACCCCCCAAACAAAACCCAAAACACTACAGTGCTCATCTCAGACACATCATTTGTCCTAATACATGAGAATAGAACACATTTGAATTTGTCCTAATACATAAGAATAGAACAGTAGAATAGCTAGGTGTTATTATTCATTACAATTTTCCGTGACACTGTGATGAATGGCACTCCCAGAGGTAATGCTGCTCAGAGGATGCCTATTACAGTCATTTAAGTGGGAGCTGATTTACCTTAAAAAGGCTGTTTCATATGGCTATATGCCATGGTTATACAGGTTGGTTACTGCTATTGTTTTCAGTGCTGCAATAACTGAATGATGACTGTTTCAGGTATGTACCACATTGTATCCTATTTATTATATCTTGCAAAACAAGACAGTACTAATCCTACATGCTCTAAAACTAGAATCTTTTTATTCTGTTTAGAGATTTGACCTTTTTTTTTAGCTTCAAGTTTAACAAGTGTTGGTTAAAAGACAACCACCACTCTCTAGAGACAATTTTAGAGAAGACAATCTCCAGGCTGTACTAGTCATTTTGCCATGTATCAAAAGCAGGCTTCTTCCACTTACATATTTCAAGATACCTATAATTTGGTACATGATTTATATACAGATGGGCAACACCATCCAGAAAGCGTAAGAGTTTGGATACAAATCTGACAGGAGCAGGCTTAGCTCTTCTTAGGGGCCTTGACCTTGTCATTCCTACTGCCATAAACTCACACATAATAAAAGCAGGTATAAGGATGTTTTGCTTCAGTTCGTATCAATATGACAGACATTTAAGCCTATCAATAGACTGAATACAATCAGTGCAGGTCAGTGTTTAAAACCACAAGTTTGACTTGGAGAAGATAATCTATGGAGCAAATGAAAGTACGACTTCATATTTTCAGTGAAAGGTGAATGGAAGGTAAGAATAAAGAAATGTGCAAAGAAAGTAAATTATCCTACTGAACAAAGTGCTGTGTAGCTTTCTTCACCATGTTCCTAAAGTTCTTTAAAAAAAAATCTGAAAGCAGAAACATTTCATCAATAGTCACAGATTTAAGTTCTCAATGCTGCTTTTCCACCTGAGATAGCAGAACTTGTCTCAAGAATTTGTTATTGTTATTCCTTTCCCAGTATTATCATCATTATTCTGCAAATATACAGAGGCGTTTACACTATATGTGGCCTATATAGTTCTGAAAGAGCTTTCATTAGTGCACCTCTCACAATATTGAGAACAAATCTCATACAGCTGAATTTTGATTGATTGTATAACCACAATGATATGTTTTAAGAGGGTTACAAGAGGTTTACAATTTTATTATGCATTGCTAGCAACCAAACAATGTTTTCCAGTTTATTTTGACCACAGTTAAAAGCCAGAAAGTGAAAACACAGAGCAAGTAACATGATAAATTTAGAATTCTATGCTAAAAAAGGAGAGACTATCTGAAGTTAAAGATCTTACTTTTATAAATAATAAATAATAAAGTTCAGAGCAGACAAACAGGTGGGGAAATAGCCTTATATATTGTTTTCTCTGATGTGAGAGAAAGCTGATTTTTTTTCTTTCAGATTTTGGCATTCAAATACAAGTATCAATAAGGTTCAGCTTCAGGGCTAATGAAACTGTGTCACAGTATACTAAGTCCCTATGCTAATGCATGCTGGGCAAAAATAACTCGTAATCACACTGGGCATCATAATGAAGCCTCGACACAAAGTTTTTCATCTGATCCTGTAGAACAAAAATTGTGATAAATAAGAGTAGGGTGCAATAGAAAATAGGAAGCAAAGCTCAACATTTTAAAAAGACTTCTGAGATACCTATTGGCAAAATAGCTTCGTATAAGCCACCCTGACAGTACAAAATCTTCAATGTAAATGCGTATGCTAAAATTATATCATTCATTTATGTGAACTACAACAGTAAAAATGTTGATAAACAAGCAATTTTATATAGAAAAGTAAATGTACTTGTTGATAACAGAAAATAGTGACCCCTTGTATTCCCCTGCCTTTATCTTTACTCTTCACATGATCGCCAGCATCAATTCACAGACCTAGTTACAGCAAGACTTTCCACCAACTTTGTCTAGCACTTTAAATAAGTATTTTCAATGGAAAACAGTAATGAATTAAACTCTAGCTTTCTAAAGTAAATGAGTAATCCAACAGCCAAAACATATTCTGCAGAGAATACCTAAATCAATTAAACTTTAACTACTTCTTAAAACAAAGTCTTTTAGATGCTAATGGCCATTGTTTTCTCACTTAGGAAGTAAAATTTTGTGTCACAAAAAGGTTAGATGATTGTAAAGATTTAACTGAATGTCTAAAAGAAAGGGAAATGTTTCTTTAAAAAGCTAAGATGGACTCCTTACCACATTCATTCCTACAGCAAAATGTCCTGTAACAATAGAGCTGTGATTTACTGAAATTAAAATGCTATTATGGTGGAATTAGGCCTTCAATATTTTTAGCAGCTTAAATAGGCCTTCCATTTTTAAAGGACATCTGATAACAGATAATTACATTTCATCCTACAGAAACAGAGTTGTTTTCTGAAGGAAAAATACTTTTCTTTTTTCCATAGGGGTTAAAGCATAGCCATCATTAGTAGCAGCAATAGGTTTTAGGTGCCTACTTCAGCTTGGGGGATATATATTAGCATATAAATAGTTGGTGGCTGCTTGATTCTACCTATTTTATGTTTTAATGTGGCATCAGAATGCACTTAGCAAGAAACTTGGGGGGTAGGGGAGGCAGCAAGATGTGTGCTGTGAGGGAGGACTTCTGTCATATGGGAGTTCTATAGAGGGGGCATTTTTTGCTATCAAAAAAAAAAAAAAATTCCCAGTTACTATGTACTGAGTTTTCTTCGTGTTTACTGTATCATTTCAATAGTGTAATTAATGAGTTCTACAGAGCAATTTGACACTCTTAGAAGAAGGTGCATTGATTTAAGTATCAGCTCTTTTCTGATAATATGGTAATAAGTCAAAGTAATGCATATATAGAGTGCATAAATATAATTGTTTATTTATTTTATATTTACATGAAATGTGTCTCAAATAATTTTTACCCTTTTTAGAGATGGAAAATAATGGAAAAGCAAGGTGTCGTTATTACCCTGCCAACACTACTTTCATGCAATACATTTCCTCTTGGGAGGTAGGCAGGGAAGGAAAGCCATGAGCATTCCCTGTCCTCTGTTTCAGACTGACCTTCAAGATTTACTGCTTTAAAATGTTAATCATCATGAGTGACATTTCTTATGTCACTAAGTGGATTGTAACAGCAGAAGAAGAAATGTTCTTTTTAACAACTTCCCTCCCAGCCAAGGAGGGGGTGACTGAAGCTGTAGAAGAGGTGAGCGGGTGGCTCCTCCAGGAGAGCTGTGAGGGCACACTTAACTTCAGTGAATGCATTATTACGAGGGAGGTGAGGAGGTGAAACCAGCCTGCATTGAACCACAGCATACAACTGGTCCAACAGCACCTCTCAACCTCCTGTGGGTTCAGGCTCTCAACAAAGACGAACACCAGGCAAGTCGACAAGACCACCCTGGAATCAGAAGCAGATTGCACCCAACCCAGAACTGGCACACTGCTCCTTAACAATCAATCCAAGGATGTCACAGGAAAGTGCACCTGACTATGAAGCTGCAGCAGACATTTGCATTCAGGCAGTTTCAGGGGAATTAAAGCATTATCCAGGAAATGTCATTAGAGCTTGAGCAGGTAACAGCATAAAAATAAGATGGTCACCATGAAAAGTAACTAACTTCTGATACTACAGAGTCTAAGCTTGGAACTTTTCAGATCCCCTCAGTAATCCCACACAATACAGGATGGAAGAGAGCCATATCCCTCTGGAGAAGGACCTGCCACTGGCAGCACCTAAAACTCTGTTAGGGTCTGGCATTGGGGTAATTGCATCCCACCATTCATACCCATGTCTTTTGAAAATAGGAACTATACATACACATCCTGTGTGCTATTAGTGCATACTTATTTCTAACAAACCACATCTGTAGTGTTCCAAAAGGCTTGGTACAACTAGAAAGCAGCCAATATTATGGGCAATGCTTTCATGGATGCAACTTTTGAACGTTCTGCCTGCCAATACTAAGTAAGCCCTTCTAATCAAAGCTTAGAATCTTCATTCTTCATCTTCCCTCTTAATTTTGGCCTCTGGCAAAGTCTTCACTCATTCAGCAACAAAACAATTAGGTCCACAAATAGCAAAATAAAATACGTAATTTCTGGCAACCCAAGTCCAATATTTCAAATGCTCGTTGAAAAAGTACAATAAGAGAGTTTTAGATTGGGCTGATGAAAACTGTCATTAGAAGTGTTAGTATTTAACTATAAACAGAACACTGGAAGAAATTAAATACCAGTCCCGTCAATTTCAAAATTACCATCTCAGTTAATCAAGTCAAAGAAAGGTCAAAGACTTCTATCTTCTAACAAAAAAAAAAATCCTGATTCATTACATTAGTCAAAAATTTTAGATTGCAGAAATGTAATATAATCCTACCACTCTATCTGCATTATTATAATTTTTAAATATGTTATTTCATCTCCATGACCTCTGCATTACAGTTTATATTAAATGAAGCAGGGCCAATGACTTGCAAATGAAATCGGAACCATAACCAGGCACTTCATATGTCTCTTCTTGATTAAAAGGCCTGGTGAAAAGAATTATTTTTAAAATTAGTAAAGTCTACTTTTACAGCTTTTAAGTCACTCAACCAGAACTAAAATATTAGTACAGAAGAGGCAGAAAGATAGAAGGAACATCATAAAATCTACTAGTTCTTAAAACAGTTTAACATCCCAATATTACAGGAGTTACAGAATATTACAGAATACCAGAAATTTTATCTGCTAAATAACACCAGACTTGTCTATTTTAAACATCAAAATGGTGATGGTTTTGTCTTCAAGAAGCCTTGTGAGCTCTTTAACAACTGTCTGGTTCACCTAACATTGGGAACATCACTGTTTTTCTGTGTAGCTTCAAATTTCTAGCCTGCATTGACATACTAATGAAGAACAATAGAGCCATACACTTACCTTTGACAGCTGTACTAAGAGAGTTTAAGGGACAAAACTAGTCAACCAACCAGAAACACAACAACAACTAAAAAAAATCAACCTCAGACGTAATTTAGACTTCTGTTCCCCAGTCAAAGAATATTTTTCATATACAAACACTCTGTCCTTTCCAAAAATCTGTAATAATTAATACTATAATTACTTTCATATAGTTTATGTAAATATATCCCTGGCAGTCAGACAAACGTTGGTCTAATGATTGGAAAGATGAAAGTCCCACAAGACTAAGGATTGAATGACAATATATATTGTCAGCATGACAATGCTTCTAATTACTGCACAGCTTAACATAACCGTGAAGCCAGTTTTGCGGACAAAGTTATGTTGTTATATGATCTATCTGTAACCACTCAATTAGACAAGAAAACTGAATGGAAACTGAATAAGGGCAATCACAGCACTCTTTTTCAAGGGAACACACTTTCAGAGGTGCCATCATACGATGGCTGAAGTGTTCTTGTGTGGCAGAAGAACCCAAGGAGGTATAAACATGGCAGCCATTGTATGCCAAAAATCAGGCTCCTCTTAGTAAACAGCGTGCTTTTCAATGAGACAATCCTTCCCTGCATGGGAAAGCTAACGATAAGGGAGGTGTCTTTGACTTGATTCATGTGCATCTTTATTTTCAATTAGCACAGCTTTGCTGCAGGCCCTATCTCTTTCATCTCACAGAAAAATCTAATATCTTACCTGAAAACATAGGGGATTTTAATAGGTATTCCTAATTCAGCTGACTAGGTAAATAAATTATTGTTCTTTTACTCTCATCCTGATCAATAAAAAAAATTAGTCTGAAAGTGATTCATTCCTGAGACAGAGTTGAGAGATTAAAGATTTCAAAACTGATTCTATTTTGCACCCATGGACTTTTTGCAAATGTAAGCATTTGAAGAAAATACACCTTGGATCAGGAACATTTTTATTGTGATGTGAAGAGTTACCAGAAAATCTTCACAAAATATTTTTTTTTAATTCTAAATATCTGTAGTCTGGCACAGACCAGTATAAAGAACAACATTAAAATGTGTTTTAAAGAAACAAAATCAGAGGTGAAAAACCATGCAAGGGATGAATCAAGCTATCACTCAGCTCTCCAAAATATATAAATGCTATAGCCATATTTGTATAGGTTCACCCTCACACAGCTTGGGACATTAAAATAATAACAACAGCAATAACAATAATAATAATAATAATTTAGTAAATCATTTCTACATAGAGTTAGGTAATTCAACACTGGTCTGACTGTAGGAAAAAATACCTGATCTGCTTCATCCTATCATCAGGAGGTAATTCAATATTGTATTGCAAAAGCACCCAGAAACATATTTCACATTCTGTTGACTGACTGGGTGGGACATGTAGTGCCAAGATAGGCAATTCTCCTGAGTGCAAAAACATCTGTAATCATAATTAAATGATAAAGTGCTGATAGCATCTGTTTCCTCTCATCCCTGTGGGGATTATGAGGTGATCTCAGCATACTGGCCAAAAGGGTTAATTATTGTACAATGCGAAGGAGAAAAAAGTAACACCCCAAGGGGAAAGTATTACTGAAAAAATGTACCTTACTGAATCAATGGCCATCAACTGAAGAACAGATTCACAGCAGGCTGCTAATGATAAGACAAAGATTACAGCTTGTTGGTAAGGACACCAATTCAGAAGTAATAATAATGCTAAGGTAGCACACACTAGAATGGATGTGTAAACAAAAAAAGACAAGGAAAAAAAATTATGAAGACGGAAAAAAACCTCTCAGTTGATACTTATTCATTCCACTAAGTGCTTCAAGTTCTGTGAGTCCAACATGGCAGGGGGGGAGCTTCTTCTAAGCACACTTTAGCAGAGCAGGGTTTTTTCGCCCTCTCCTTCAAAACTGTATAGAGTCTGTGTTGCAAAGCACTCCATAAAATTTAAGGGGTTTTAAAGGGTTATGTTCACAGGGCCAGACACATGTATTCCATTACGACTGTTGAACTCATAAAAATGTGTCATTTTGAATTGTGAAGATGAAGTATAACACAGTGAGATATGTTCAGTTTCCTAATGCCTTAAGAATATTTTGTTCACTGTATAGTTATCACACACTCCTTTCTGCAAGGCATGCTGCTTCTTGTACATGTCAGCTGAACCGACAGCAGCCCTATTCAGACAACTGATGTACCTCCTGCTGCGCTAGCAAACAGACACTCAACAAGATTTGACTTTCACTGCTAACAGGCATGGAAAGTGAACTTTACAAATGAAGCCTCAGACTGAAAGTATGTGTTCAAAGAGCCTAAAGCTTCGGTCTCCAAGTTTTAGTCTCTGCCCCTCAGCTTGATCAAAGCAACTCTCTCAGTTAGCCTTGTTCTTTCTGGATCTTTAATTCAAATTGTGAATCAAGGAAAGATTTGAAATGGGAAAAGACACTTGAACTGACCACTGACATTCCAAAATAAAACATTCTGGAAAATCAACACAGTTTAATGAAAGGGTAATGTGATTTTCCCCCTTAAAATAGATACAACAAATTTGCCTGAGTTTTCACATACTATACCGTTATATAGCATAAGAACTTTTTCTTATAGATTTTGCAGTAATTGAAATAACTTTGTATGCTGAATTTTATTTCTCTACAGTAACATTGAATTTTCTTGTTAATTTACCTAAATAATGATTTGGAAGGCAAACAGGACGACTCTCTCAAGTGCTGTTTCCCAGAATTGGATGACAGCAATTGTGCACTTACGTCTATCATTACTTAAAATAACCAGAGCCTGATGACAGACAAGACATTCCTGAAACAAAACAAAAGAATTACCAAGAAGTTGAACCATGGAAGTTCTTTCCAAATGCCAGCAGTCACTTCTACATCTTTAGATACGTACTTTCTTGATGTTTATGGTAATCCAAAAAGTCATTACCCTTTCGTATTGTAGAACACTCATGTTATATAAGAAAGAACTTTCTCACCACCGTTCTAACGGCATATGATGCAAGACTTATTCTGAAAAAGCAACCAGGAGAAAGCAGCACATTCTTGATCCCTCAAGGAAGATCTCTATTATGCTTAGTACCTCTAAGGAAATAAGCAATTATTAAAATTGCTACCACCAGAAGGGAAAAAAATACATTAATAAGTGTTCATGTCTTATAGATACCTTCAGAGCACAAAATACAGAGAAACAGTATTAGATTCTGTTATTTACCACAGTATAAAGCAAGAGCAACTCAGAGGAATCCAGTGCAGATATTCAAGTGTAAGCTGTTTTAAGTTTGGAAGTGAATAGAGCCATATCAGAATGGCAGAGGGAGTGTGATGATGATACCTTTCAATAGAGTTTTTAGTTTCATAAATAACAGTAGTCATGTCTCCCTGCCAGTGATTGTTTTCATCTGGTTAATTAACTGCAAACAAATTCAGCAGAAAAATTAAGATCTGAAGCTCTATCCAATTTAATTTAAAAAAACCCAACAAAATAAAGCAGAGGAAAAAAAACAACAACCAAACCAAACCAAACAAACAAAAAACCCCACAAAAAACCAAACAAAAAACCAACAAAACAAAACTCCCCAAAAATACAAAAAGAAAACCATAAACAAACAAACAAACAAAACAAATAGGAAAAGTCAGCTCCCCCGAAACCAACAGCTAAATAGAGGGAAAACATTCAATTTGTTGCCCCCATTGATGTAAACTCTACACTGTAAACGCAATAATTGCTCATCTTATGGCAGCAAATCCATATACGTGTTCCTTGCATTTGATCATAATACTGTTCCACAGACTATTAGTAGTTGAATGATGTAAGGAAGAGCTTAGGGCACTCAGAAATAGGTATCACCAGTAAGAAGAGAGGACTATCTGCTCTCATATTGACTTGCTAGGAACTTAACTACTCTTGGGTATAAGTCCTTTCCTACAGGATTCAAAAAACAAACAAAAAAAGAATATTCATGAACACTGCCAAGACAGGCTTCTCAAAATTAACGATTTTGTCAAACAGCATAGCAGCCTCTGCCTTCTCACATACGAATAATAAAAATCAGCTGATATGAAAGCTTGTGCAAATCTTTTGCTTCTGATTCACTTGCAATTTTGCTAAAAAAGTAGCATTGTTAGCTTTATGTTGATATAAACATAGACCAAATAAGTGTCAGTGTATAACAGATCACTTGTATAACTATGCAGAAACGTCAGAAAGTGTGATTCTATCAAACTGTTTAACTTATACAAATGAAACAACTCAAAGGTAATTTTAAACTGGCTTATTTGAAAAATATACTTCAAAACCATGTCAAGCTATGCAGTAATTTGACTAACATTTGAACCCTCAAAAGCCTAACCTTACTTTTCAAGTAACAGTGTGCTTAATTTCCTTAAGCTTTAACTCTAAAGAACCACATATTAAAAGGTGGTTCACTCTTCATTTTATGAAAAGGAATCAGAACTAAAGGAACCAGTGATAGAAAAGACTTTTCAGAGGGAAACTGCAAACCGTAAAATCAGGTATGAACAAAAAGCCTTTTGTTATAATTGGAATCTGACAATACTGCAACAGTATTTGAACATTAATTTAATATCTCCTCACATACTTTGTATAGAAGCTATTCTAAAATACACTTTGGAGATGCTTAAATCCAGAGTAAATGAATGCCCACTGACAGGGAGCACAGTGATCTTGGAACACTCTACCTTGAGCTTTGTAATGGGGTGGCTCTTCTGTATGGAAGAGTTCCACTGAACCTGGTAGGTTCTTTATACTACTATATATTTCCTTGCTGGTCTGACAGGAGCAGCAGCAGAGATTTCAGCACCACCATGTAGCAGAACAGCAACAGAAAGATGGAAGCTATCCAGCCTCCCTGCAGACAAACTTTCTATCCCGACTGAATCCCGTCTGATTTCTTTAGCTATCACGATACATAACCTGTACATGAAGATCAGCTGATCACTTAAAAAAACCGACATAAATTAATTAAATTTTAAAAAGAGCAAACTCAAATTTTAAGCACTGTATCTATCACTCACTATAAAACATAATAAGGGTTATTGTGAAAACAAGCAAAGACAAGATCTCTGCCAGTGTTTTGTTCATTCTATGTTTGATAGCTTTCTATCCAGCCAGGCAATCCAAAACGCATAGCTCCAGAAAACGTGGAGAGGGGTTCAAAATAAGAAAGGAAACAGGAATAAAATTTGACGTAGATCTCCTCTATGTAGGATACAATATTTGATTAACAAAAGACTTCACTGTAGAGCGCCACAAACCAGTGCAAAAATAACATACTTAAAACAAAAGAAACATACACTGTAAAGAACTACTAGAGCATCTGTGGGAGTATGTTGGAGCAGCAAGTCTATTCTTTTATGTGATCCCATATGCTAGACAGAAGATAGTTAGCAACTATGGATGGAACACAGAATTTCTTTTTATACGCATGGTACAGTAAGAACTACTTTCTGCTAAATGGAAATGGCTTGGTATCTAATGTTCCACAACTGCAATTTTATATAGGGTTTGGATAAACATATTCTCATTATTCTAATGTGACTTAGAAGAAAATAAAACAAACCAAAAACTAAAAAGAATTATACTCTTAAATCTTCCCAGACCTTGAAGACTGCCAGTATTATGCTAAGAAATGAGACCCCAAAAAATTTAATGCTATTTGCACCTATTTTCATAGAACAAATAATCTATAGTTAGGTACAGTGATGAAATGAATATGTTAAGCATGCTACAATACATTTTCTTACATGCAGAATAGATTCCTTACAGAATGCAGGATAAATTTGGCTTATCTTTGTTGTTTTAAGTACAGTTTTACATTAGAATTCATAGTTATGAGTTTACTGCATGTTATTAAAATCTAGGAACCACAGATTACTATCTCTGTCAAAACCAACCTATATTTCTACTACAATACTGCAAATCTAAAGGGATAATACCACAGGTTATAAGACATTTCCAAATAATATTCTGCATTTGGAAATATAAAAAGAGCAACCTTGTTACATGAACATTCAAAATATCAATACACAGAGAAAACAATGCAGTATTTCTTCTTTTCCAACAAATGAAAAGACAAATTAATTAGACACAGCTATGTCAGTTGACTGATCTACAGTGTATCATTCAGCCATAGATAGGTGAAGTTGTCTCACTGTGTATGAATCTCTACATTATCACTGGAAAAAAAACCCCTGCAGTTAAGAAAACGACTGGCTAATAATATACTTAAAACCCCACCTGACATGATAAATGAAAGAGAATAAATGTATACAGTCAGTGAAACTTCCAGGGAACAGGGGGAGACTTCAACACTTCTGCTGACAGTGACTTTCCTGTCAGTGGCCTGTCTCTCTTGGAGGCAGCTGTCAATCACAGCCCATCCCTCTCTCCCAGAGGAGTTCATTGTGCCTGCAGACAGTTGTGGAATAACTGCTCCCGGGCGTCAGAGCGGCAGATGGAGTGTATCTGTCAATCATTGTCACTAATTATTAACTTCTGTCACTCAGAGCAAGGCAACACATCTCCGCCTGATCCTCTGTGATTTGATCTGCTACGCCACCTCAGAGACAGACAGTTCAACCTTTCATTATGTGTCACACACACTGCTCTGCTGGGTCAGCCCTCCTGACTCAGGGCTCCAGCAGGATTCTATTTTAGCCACTGAACATTACAGGGAGAAGCTAGAATGAAGGACACGCTCTGCCTTCAAAATGCAGCGGTCACTCATTTTCTGTAAACATTTTGAAGCTAGAGAAGCACAGAAATACCAGTCTCCTAAGTTTTAAACCAAGAGAAGAAAAAGCATCTAAATATAAGCCAAGTAACTCAGATTTTCACAAGATAAGTTGTCCCTTCTAATTTACTAAAATGTTAATTGTCTTATCTCAAAAGACTTACCCTAAAAAGAGGCAACTTCTTTTAATGGCAATTATTTACAACAGTTAGTATCTTTTGATAATGTATAGTTTTCACTGGAAAACAGGAACAAAAAGAGACCTTGAGACAATTTCTATTTCTCTGGGTTAGACCATGACCATCTGCTGTCATTACAGCTCAAAGAACATTTCATTTCCTTTCATAACCTTTGACAACAAAAATCACTAACAGAATTTTAGTTGAAGAAACTTTTATAAAATATTACAAATCAAATAAATTGCATTAACACATTTGAACTTCTAAGTGCAACACAGTGGAAAACACAATACTTTTTTATTATATCAGCTGTCTGATCATATATAAATCATCTATAACTAAAACCAAAAGTATTGAGGGTACTATTTATCCAGAGTTAGCAAAAGGAATTATCTGACAGCTGAAAATGAAAAACTACTAATATGCATTACAGTGTATTGTAAACTTTAAACAATGTGATTAAGGAAACTTTTGCAATAATAAGGAGTGTATCTGACTCTATTTTACCTTCCTAACAAAATTCCTCTGGGATTTCTTACTCTGTTATGCAATAACTAAACTGGAATATTATGTTAAACAAGCCTCACATTCCAGCTGTATTCAGTATATATTTAAAACTAAGAGATAATGTTCTTTGACCATATTGCCCTTCACTAAAGCATTCATATTTTCACTCAACATATTTGCCCAAAGGAATAAATAGAGAAGAAGGAAAATCTAAAAGCCTTAATTAATGCTTTGGCCATGTAGATACTTAAAACGTGCACTGTAAACACATTTAAACCATCATTTATGAATGCCTTTTTAAGAGATGAAACAAGGAATTCTTCAGAAAAACTGAGTAGAAAATTCAGGTAGGGAATACAGTGAAGAGATGGTAGAATATAGTACATTTACCATTTCTCCTGCTGTGAGAAGCCAGTAGCAAAACAAACAACAAAAGCCTATAGTGTAATCCTTCACAAAAAAACAACAATGAAAGGAAAACAGCAGCACAGACATTGCCTAGACTGTTCTCTTAATGATGGAGAATTTAAACCAATGCAAAGAAACAGAAATCAACCAAGATGTGTCCAGGAAGAATGTGCAGATAAGAATGAGCAAAATTTGTCATTTACATTATGTGCTATGGTCAGTAGTGGTTAGATTCTATCAAGTAACCAAAATATTATCAAGATACGGAAATTAGATCAGATGATTGTCACTGAAATGTGAGGTTTGACAGCAGCTTCACATCATTCACCTAGAAAACACCATACATGACAGATATTGTATTCCCAAGTTATACAGAATTACAGTTTCTTTGTATTTGCATTAAGCCTAGTTTTAAAACGGTATTTATTTTCCTTATTTAACTTTACTTAGGGCACTATTTGTGATGAATAAAATATTCCAGTAACTGCTTTTACTTGGTACTATCAACATGCCACTTGAACCAGCAGTTTCACTACACTGAAAGCAGAGACAATTACTAAAAGTCTTTAAAGTCAAAATCCTTGAATTTAAAGTTTTCCATAAATTTCTTCAGTACATGTACTGAAGTCTGCAAATGACTGGCAAGTATCCCAGCCGTAGAGCTCGCAAATTACTATTTCACATTCTGTAAGTCCAAATGCACAAATAATTTCCAGCCAAGTACCATGCCCTGTTAAGTAGCCATTCCAAAGCATAATAAAATTTTCAAACAAAATGAAGTACATACATACAGAAATAACATTTTCCAAACTCAAAACCATTAAAATTATTACCCAATACTATTTAAATACTTTAGGTTCAGACTTGTATGCATCTGAATCGACATATGCAGTCCGTTTGCTTCTAAAGAGTTATAATGCAATGATGCAAATTCATAAAAACACATCCAAATCTAGGTTTTCATCTTGCTCATATTTCAAACCTAGCCACAGGGAGGTTAAAGTCATAGTTCTGTATAACTGCTCTTTATGGCAAATAGGTTGTCACAGGAATGTATGAGGGTGAAAGTTTATCCAACATTTCAAATTCATTTCAGCCAGATGAAGCAAACCAAAGGCGCAGACACTCCCTCCTATCTCTAGTTTAATCACATCTCAACTTATAGTTCTTGCTTTCAAAGCATTTCTGGATTCAGTAAATTTCAAATATAATCAATAAAGTAAAAGAGATGGCAAAAGCACGTGTCTTGACCACTTGGTTTAGAAAACAATGTACTCAATCTCGACAGTTTACGTTTCCAAGCTGAACAATTAAAAACCCCAGGAACCCATAACTGCTGTTCCTAACCACATTGTAAGCATAAATAAGTTTTATTTGTTTCATGTACACAGGCATAGAGAACCACATGTTCTTCTCTTATATCTTCAGAAAAAGGAAATACAAAAGTCTAAAGAACCATTTGGCAAAAAATTTACAAGTAGGACCTATCACCCTAATTCCCAAATGCTCTACTCAGTTGCCAGTCTGCTTTGAAGGGTACCTGAATTGCCTGTGTATCTAAGTTTCCACTGGTCAAATTCCTACTGCACTTGAACTCCTGCCTATCAGTACTGGGTATAAGTGAACCTTCTCCTTCCTGTATTCGGTATGAAAAAAGGACTAACCTGCCTTGGTTGTTTAATGAAGTCAGACATCCAAATCTTTAACAAAGTGGAATCTTAGGCCTATCATTTTCTTTGGTATTTTCTATTTGCTAGTTAAAGCAACTTAGTAAACAGGTTGTTGCAGAGCCCAGTTTTGGTCAAGTGGCATTTTCTTTATATGGTACAATGAAAATGAGATGTTTAAGGTTGGACTCCCCATGTCAAAATAAAGAAATGCAAGGTAAGTTTTTCCAGCACCATCACTGAAAAAAAAGGGACAGAATATTGTGTTGTGTTAGAATATGTAAGATATGAGAACTATGATGCTGAAATAACAGCCTACTGCCAACCCATCTTTTTTGGCTTTCTCAGGCTTTGGTCTTCTCTTCCCTGAAGGCCTCCTGTGCTTCCACTAAACATCAAATTTTGCTCTCTTTATGAACAGTTATAGATCCAGACAAATAACCAAGAAAACATATGGTAAAGAACATAAAGGCATTGGAACACTCTTCAAACTTCAAGAGCCTTTTAGATATTATGATAAAGAATCTGCAGTGGTATGAAGTGACCAAGGATGAATACCTTTATCACTACAAAAAGGAGCTTTGTGGCAGTCACGTTATGCAAAGATACTGAAGCAATTAGGAATAGAAGATAAGCACAAGGTAGAAAATTTTTAGAATTAGGCTAATATTATAATTCTTGTGCTGTCACTGGAGAGTAGCACCAGAAGAATATTCATTCTAGTAATGCTTTTCCTAGGCTGATTAGAAAATATCATTCTAATGTTGAAAATTAACATCCTGCCCTGTCCAAGTCAGAGAAATAATTTACAAAACAAAATGTCAGATCTGCAACAGTTCCAAAAGGACATTTTCTTATTCCCCAGAGAACTAAGGCTGGTAATAATGATAATAATTTTTATTATTGCAGCAACAACAACAACAACATTTCATACCGAATAAGCTGGGATGCTTTGTGCCCTCACAGAAATGCATGGAACTGGATAGTCGGAATGTTTGATTCTGAATGTGTCTGTCAGGAAACAAACGCGAGCCTTCAGCAGTCTGATTAGTTCCACAGTCACTCCAACGAGCTATCAGCTTCCCAGCGTGAAGTTCTCCTGCATCACTGCTCCAAGCCTCTAGGCAAAGGATTCTAATAATGAGTCACAGTGCCGTGACTGAGGCCACACTTCTGCTCTAGTGAGCTGCTTGCTGAGAGGGGCTGCACACTCCCTCATTATAATTTTACAGCTTTTTTTTCTTTTTTTCTTTCTCTCTTCTTTTTTTTTTTTTTTTTTTTTTTTTTTTTTTTTTTTTTTTTTTTTTTTTTTTTTTTTTTTTTTTTTTTTTTTTTTTTTTTTTTTTTTTTTTTTTTTTTTTTTTTTTTTTTTTTTTTTTTTTTTTTTTTTTTTTTTTTTTTTTTTTTTTTTTTTTTTTTTTAATTTGTTCTTTTGTATTCCTTTTCCTTCCTCCGAATGCTTGGTGCATTGCAGTGAGAGAACTTAGTGCTACCACCAGCACATAAGCCATATGCTCATGTTTAATAACCTTCTGGTGTGATAAAACTTAAAACAAGGTGGAGTAATAAGTGGAAGAATAAGTTAAGATACAGACTTTTATCACATCCTCATAAAGAGATGTTATCATATCCTACTAAATAGGATGTCACATTCTTCTTCCAATCTACAGAGGTTACTTTTTGTCCCTAAGAGAGTTCTGTGATGCAATTCTGTGTAAAATTACAGTTAACTTATTCACTAATAGATTCATGTATTCTTTAAGACTGATGTGCTGTGAGCCATTACAGCTAGGTTAAGTTGACAGGCTTTATTAAAGCATAGTAATGTCATGGAAATTGTGATCGTAACACAAGCACATGTGATGGATACAAATTATTTTGCTTTTTTTCACAAAAAATCTGCATGACATAGGAGTTGTTATGAATGACTGGTAAGATCACGGAATGCTTTACATCACGCTTTTCAACCATGATTCATCCTTAATCATGGAGTAAGAATAAAAGCTTATCTATCACAGAATCACAGAATGTATCAGGTTTGAAGGAATCACAGTGGGTCATCTGGTCCCACCTCCATGCTCAAGCAGGGTCATCCCAGAGCACATGGCATAGGATTGTGTTCAGATGGTTCTGGGATATCTCCAGGGTGGGAGACTCTACACCCTCTCTGGGCAGCCTGTTCAGTCCTTGGTCACTGCACAGAAAAGCAGTTCTTCCTCATGTTCAGGTGGAACTTCCTGGGCATCAGTTCCTGTCCTTTCCTCTTGTCCCATCACCAGGGCCCCCTGGTCCATCCTCTGCCCCCTCCATGCAGACACTGACAGACATTAGGGAGATCCCCTCTCAGTGTCTCCTCTAGAGGCTGAACAGCCCCAGTTCCCTCAACCTTTCCTCATAAGAGAGATGCTCCAGTCCCTTCAGCAACTCTGCAGCCTCTGTTGGACCTGCTCCAGGAGCTCCACATTTCTCTTGTCCTGAGGAGCCCAGAATAGGACACAGAATTCCAGATTTGTCTCACCAGGGCTGAGTAGAAGGGCAGGATTACCTTCCTGACCTGCTGGCAATGCTCTTCCCAATGTCCCTCAGGACACAATTGGTCTTCTTGGCCCCCAGGGCCCACTTCTGACTCAGAGACAGTTTGCTGTCCACCAGGACTCCCCGGAGTTCTTCTCCACAGAGTTGCTCTCCAGCAGGTCACCCCCAGCCCATACTGGCACAACGGATTATTTCTCCCCAGGTGCAGGACCCTGCATTTGTCTGTTTTATGCAGGAGAAGCAGATTAACCAGTCACCTCTAACCAAAGTTACTATCAGACTGTGCTAATTGTCACTTACAGAAACTGCTGTCTCTCTTCAAGACAGCAGAAGGATGCTTAATAATCTTGAGATCTCCCCTTCAGAAGCGTTAACTTATTAGAGACTTTTCCAGAAAGCAATTATTTAATCAATGATAAATCATGTAAGCTATCATCCCTTCACAATTGTCTTCAACAGCAGTTAACTAGACAGTTGTTTCTAAAGACTCTAAGATCAGTGCTCCAGTAAAAAGGAGAGCACTTCCTGTTCAGTGTGACACTTAGTGAGAAAACTCCACTTTCAGTAGTTCAGAAGCAGGGAAAAATATATGTGTAAAGACATGTAGAAACAAAAGAGACATATAATACGTTTTCACCACAATTCAGAAAACTGGGCAATAGATCCTTCTGCCTCTCTGTACTTACACACAGCAATTAGCAAGATCCTGTTCTAAGTTGATTCACTTACAAGTAATAACGTCAGCTGAATAGCAAACATTGGACTCACTTATTCCTCTGTTAAGCAGCTTTATGTAGCCAAATAAATTAAGAACTTCAAGAAACAAAAAATTTAGCTTTGTTAACAATGAAGAACTGAAAACCTCAGGAAGTTTTCACTCCACACCTCTGATGGGTTATTCATGAAGATGTGGTTTTATTAAGCTGTTGTTTGGAAATTAAAGTATCATTTATGTAACTTTTCTTGAATGATAAATTATCAGGTTTTTGACGCAATGAATACTTGCAGTTCTCTGAAACGAATTAGTACTTACCCTTCCCCTGCCCAGCCGCAGAAGACATCAGCTCATAGTTGTTCACAGCAGGTTTTCACGTTACAGACACATGTCAACATTTTCGCTCATAAACATTACACTGCAAATATGCAAACATAAAAATTGTGACTAATTAAATAAACTTTCCCCCTTACAGCACTACCAGACTCTGTATAATAGGTTCTTTCAAAGAGAACAAGACCGCCATCTAGAGGGCAAGAAAAATAAACTGTATTTAGAGCACAAGATAACACCGAGTAACAAATTCACTCACTGTAAACCAGAAAAGGTGTAATGGATGCACATCACCGTTACCCACCACGGAGTTTCATTTTACTTGATACTTCACTGTAAGTCAGTTAATCAATAACCCTGAACCCCAAAAGTGACAATTTTTTCTTTTAGTATGATAAGTTATATAGAAAGTATGTATTTTTAACTTACACAGAAAGTACGTATTTTACAATAAAATGATTTTCACTATATGGCATAGAAGTCTAAATAATTAAAAGCACTGATCCATAACTAGGGATAGAGATATCACTTCTGTCTAGTTTCTTACCTGCAGTACTGTACTCATCATTTCCTTCTCCTGTACTGACTGACTCTGGTGCAGAACAAAACACAACACAAAAAGGCAACTGAAGTAGCAGTGAGCTTCCTTAGAACAGCATTGTTAAACAGCATTTATGGCCATAATGTCCATAGCAGTCCATAACCGGGAAATTGTAAACCTTTACAGAAAGACACAGAGGTGGGATTTCAAAGTGGAGCATCTTTGCTAGTAGCTATTTCTTGGTACATCAGAAAATTGGATAAGTATGGGGATTATAGCCCAGTGGGAAAGGATTCCAGATAATTCTTACTGTTTACTCAGATCAATATCTGGCAGTGAGAAAGCTAAACACAGCTCCAATAGTTTGCCTGTTTCAGAAGAGATGTTGTGGATGAAGAAAAATGTGCAGAAGAACCAAATTATCACTGCAGAATTATCAGAACAAAGTGGGAATATTGTGGGGTGCAACAAATAATTAATCAGTAATGCCTTTCTCTCTATCTGGATGAATTTCCTTTCTGTTAAGTTTCATTTTCTACCCTCTCAGAGACCTAAACATTCTCAATGTACCAAACCCACTGGGATACAGCAACAGCACTTGAGAAAACAGAGAAGTTTAAAGAAGGCTCATTTCCTCTACCATTCTGAAAGTTAATTCAGACTCCAAGGAAAAACTGCAAACACCTCTGACTGTCCGACTGTGCAGCAATAAGGGGGCTGGGGGGGGGCCAGGGGGTGGGGGGAGGGGAGTTTGTTCAGATCGAGATCTGCTTGAGACCTTAAGTGAAGAAGATGGCTTTGCAAAAAGAAGCGTTTTTAGAAGTCATCTGGCAGACGCGTTACCAGAGTGCTGTCTACTGCAAGTGGGTGCTCAAAGCTAAAACCCGCTATTCTGCACCAAAGAGAACACAAACTCTTTGGCACACAAGAAAAGCCCATGCACAGACAGGCGCAGGGCCGTGTCCACTCTGAGCAACCAGTAGCTCCCAAAACCCACCACATTGCGCACTGTCTGGGCCAGGTGGCGCACTCCTGGCCTCCGGCACACTGGGCCACACCGAGACAAGCGCCAGGACAAGCATTTCCCCCCAGATGAGTGACAGCCCAAGAGTCACTTGCCCGCAGCTTGCCCAGAGCCCAACCGTGCCCCGTCGCAGCCCCACGCTGCCAGGGGAGACAGGAAGCTAGGGACTTAGTAACGAGGGGTAGGTCTGAGGGAGAGAGGAAAGACAACACCATCTTCCAGCCAAACGATGGGTGAATTAAACCCTTCAGTGCTGGGGTCTTGGCAGTTTTAAAGGATTGTGCTGGGTTCTGAGAAGGCCAGGAGCTGACCGTTAGTCAAACAAGAACAAGTCTGCAGCTGCAGGAATGCAGAGGTCAGCAGAAAGCAATGTGTGAGAAACGGTGATAACAGAAACTTTTCCCAGGAATGTGTGCTTTAAGACTACCAATCGTTGGACTGTCTGAGGCGCATGGACAGTGTGTGCTGACCAATCATAATAGCATGCTGTGCTCCTGGTCGCATGTCCAGGACTCAAAAGATTATATATTGAGTAGCCTTCTGATAATAAAAC
>NW_020955385.1:22102-45955 GCF_003031625.1 Empidonax traillii | reverse complement strand
CTGCATCTCATAGATGTGTCGTTCTTTCCCGCTCCCTTGAATACCCACGGCATATGGTGACCTCCCGACGTGATGTGTTGGGAGAGGGTCGAATTGCGCCTAGCTGCGGAGTTTGCGAGGGTCCTGCTACTGTCAGCGGAATTTTAGCTGAGCGTCCGAAGAAAGACGGAATTCGTGCAAGGTCTGACCTGGTGAGTCAGGGATACGCAGGATGGAATTAACTGCTTTAGCAGTGGAACAGGCAGTTGTTGATAGCTTAATAAACTTGGCTGAAAAAACTAACGCTCAGCTGCCGTATTCGGTGCTGATAGATTTAATACGTTGGTGTCGCCGTAGCCTGGCTCAGGAGAGCACAGCCGGAGCCGAGCTGGAGCCAGGGCCGGGACCGGAGCCGCCTCAGATCGCGATAGAAACCACCCCGGTTTCCCCCCTCCCCCCCCATTCCCCCCGTGGTGTGTGCCGGAGACGGGCTGAGACAAAGGGGGGGGGTGCCTGCGTTGAGGATGTCTTAGAAGACGCAAGGTTCGGCACTTATAGTGTTGCAGTGTGACAAAACTGCTAAAACTGCAGCTGATTAAAAAAAAAAAAAAATTAAAAAATAATAAAAAAAAAAAAAACTTTAAAAAAAAAATGGAGCTTTGAAGAGAACTTCCATGTGCATGACTGGTAGTGCTGGTAGTACTTTTCACTGAGTTTGTCACAGTGTCACAGTTGACAGAGAAGTGGAACTTACTGAGGAATAGTTAAAAGCTTGAGAGATCTATGATTGGTCCTGGTTATTTACTTAGTTACTGTGATTTTGTAATTGCAAATTTTGCTTTTCCCCTTCCTAGCATCAGGTTAAGGTAAATTTCAGTTGGGAGTTTAAAATGTACACACATGATTTTCTTGTCTTCTTTCAATTCACCTAACATTGTTTCTGTTATACTGCATAACTTTTGGTATTCTAAAGCAGGGTTATCTCACTCATGGGACAAATTATTGTCAAAAGAGAGTTTTACACACCAAACATATTTTCAAAAACAAGACAAAAAGGGGGAAGGAGAATATGCATGTGCATGAACAGGTGCTGGATCAAAAATGGATCTTGTATAGGTTTGTTAAGCTTTTTTGTTCCTTGTATT
The DNA here is from genome assembly GCF_003031625.1 of Empidonax traillii. Classification (NCBI taxonomy): domain Eukaryota; kingdom Metazoa; phylum Chordata; class Aves; order Passeriformes; family Tyrannidae; genus Empidonax; species Empidonax traillii. The sequence continues at coordinate 44,831 of NW_020955385.1, read as the reverse complement.
GATTCCTCTTCAGGACAGGTGGAGTTGCTGAACATGACTACCACGGATGGCAGACTGAGAAGCACCCAGCCAGTAATACTTGGGATCTGAGATCTGTGGTTGAAATGCAAAACTATAATAAAAATCCCAGCTATGTGTGAATGAAGGATGATTGAAGTGGCCACTTTCTGAATGACTGGAAAAAAGCTGTATGAGTGGAAAAAAAAAAAAAAAAAGCTGTGTAGATGTCTATGTGTGTGACCTTAAAGACTTTATAAGTGTTAAGATTTTAAGAGGATGTATTATATAGATTTTATTATGGTAAGTTGCTGCATGCTAGCCTTCAATGATTGGAAGCAAGAATCAAAGAGCTGCAGGTTAATGCTGGTCAAAATTGACTAAATGGTCTGTTGGTACATGGGAACTATCAGAATGGCTTTTGTCTATGGTCAAGACAGGTTTGCTTCTGTTATCTATTTTGTGGTTGTGCTACTAAAGTTGCCATGTTTGGTGTCGTGTTTGCAAAGGGCCCTGCAAAGGACGACCCAGGCGATTTTCCTAGCACAAATACAAAAAGGGGTTACGCGTGTGTTTTTAAATAGCTTAAGATATGCAATTTTACAAAATAGAGCAGCCATTGATTTTCTGCTTTTAGCCCATGGGCACGGGTGTCAGGATTTTGAAGGAATGTGTTGCATGAATCTCTCTGATCATTCACAGAGCATACACAAACAGTTACAAGAGCTTAAGGAACGCATACATCATGTAAAAAAAGGATCTGTGGGGTTGGATGCCTGGCTGGCGTCTTGGGGAGTAAGAGGTTGGCTAAAAGATATACTTAAACAAGGGCTATCTATACTCGTTTTCATTCTGGTTTTATTACTTATTATTCTGTATGTTTTTAGGTGTCTTCAGGATTGTATTATTCGTAGCTTTGATTCTATGCTTAAACAGAAAGGGGGAATTGCTGGGGTCTTGGCAGTTTTAAAGGATTGTGCTGGGTTCTGAGAAGGCCAGGAGCTGACCGTTAGTCAAACAAGAACAAGTCTGCAGCTGCAGGAATGCAGAGGCCAGCAGAAAGCAATGTGTGAGAAACGGTGATAACAGAAACTTTTCCCAGGAATGTGTCTGAGGCGCATGGACAGTGTGTGCTGACCAATCATAATAGCATGCTGTGCTCCTGGTCGCATGTCCAGGACTCAAAAGATTATATATTGAGTAGCCTTCTGATAATAAAACGGATTTGAATCTGCATCTCATAGATGTGTCGTTCTTTCCCGCTCGCTTGAATACCCACGGCACTTCAGGACCTCAAAGAGATGCCATCTTTAACTATTCTGCCCATCTCCCCAGGCTTGGCCTTCCCCTCCATCCCTCTCCTGTGCTACAGCTGGTGGGATTCCCAACAGGAAACTTGGTAACTCTCAGTGGCAGACAATACAGCTTTGAAAGGTACCTTGCAAGGGCTTGCTTTATTCTTCAACAGAACAAAATTTTCATTCCTTCTCCCAGCAGGCAGACCACCATTTTCCCTGTGTCCTCCCCTGTCTGCACCATTTTTCTCCTCAGAACCACGCAACCTCAGTTGTTTGCAAAAAAACTGCAGAGCATCTGTACCACTACAGGTGTAGAGGTGGAAAAAGGGAAAAATAACAAGGCAGAAAGGTGAAGCAGTAGTTGATGGTTTCCTTCATAGTTTCAGTTCTTGTATTGGAGAGATTGTGATATTGCCTCCCCTTGTCTCTACCACGATCTCTCCCTGCAGCAGGTCAGCACAGGCAAGGGAAACAAATCCCTGCACAAGGAAGAAAATAAAACCTAACTCCTATCCTTCCTCCTCTGTGGCACCATAAAGATTTCAGCAGAAACCAAAAACTGCCTTACTAAAGCAGCAACAGATTAGTAACCCTCTACTCAAATAGCAGCATCTGACTTAATTAGGAAGACTAGTTCCAGTAAACTAAAGAAGCACTGTGCTCCTTACTAAAGACAAATTTAACTTTTAAAGCTAACATTGTGCAGGTAATAGTGAAAATGACAGTATTCGGTTTTGACCTGCTACAATTAACCTTTAGTAGATGCAACCATTTCAAAGTAAGGTAATGCTGACAAAAAACTCCCAACCCAAAACAAAAAAACCCCTGCAACAAATTGAAATACAGAAAGCCACCACAACATGCACAGCAGAAGGCAGAATTTCAGAACACAGTCTAAGGTTCACCGTTAATGAAAAGAACAGGACAAGTCATGTAATCATTTATATGCCTTTAAAATCCAGAGTCATCTTCTGAAAATATTCATTTTGGATTCAGCTTTAATTGAGATGAAAGTTAAGCTTGACTAAAATTTTTAAAGTCTCACATGGGAATGTGGTATTTAACTATTTTAAAATATACCATAAAGATAACATGGCTTTTAAAAATTTGCTTTAATATACAGGCATTTATAGGCTTTTGTCTATAAAGACAAGCAGAAACAATAGTGCCTTTTTTGTTTTTCATTTTATTAGCACAAAATCCTGTAGTGGGCAAAAACAAAGAGAATGCACACATGTACTTAGAACATGGAAAACTCACTGCACAAATGGGAATTATTTCATTCTTCCTGTGATCTTGCCAAAAACTTCTCCTCTTACCTTTAGCATTAGAACACTGCGACAGTGCTTGCAAACTACAAAACCCAATCTTATAAGCCTGCAGCACCTCCTCAAAAAACCAATTCTACAGCTCCATTAACAAAAAGGGGCTCAGCCTAGGTTTAAGAGAACTGACCTAGAGCACTTGAATTCCAAAGTCTCCTGCTGTAAAAAACCCCATTTATTCAGTACGTGTATATACCCTAATGTATATTCATTTTTACATAGTTCAGTTGAAGTTCTTTCTATAAGCACAGAAGCATTCCCATGGTTACTTCTGACCACATAAATACAGTAGTTGCAGAGATTGCTTACAGTTAGTTCTTCTTGCACAAAATTTTATAGTGGCACTTGTATAGTTGGTCCAATGGCTTTGCGACACCTATACACACATAGGGACGGGTAAAGAGAGGCAAGATCTTTATGGGCCAGTGGTTGAGCTTACTGCATAGCAAGGTTGATGTATAGTATGACACCTACTGTAATAATACCAATATCAATAAATTAAAGAATTCAGATATACTGCCCATAGTATGAAAGTAAGCATTCACAAAATCAGAAAAAACCAGTTCTAGTCAGATTGCCTGGTGACAAACAAGAAGGTGTTTGTCTCAGTACAGAATCAACATGCTTTCAAAGTCCAGTGTTATTAGTAGGTTATGGTAGACCGATACTTAATTGCCATGCATGGATAACACCCTCAGACATTTTCCTAGGAACTGTCTTAATTATCAGTCAGAGAGGAAAGAGATCCACCATCAGAAGTCAATAACTTTGTCATTTTTCTTTGCTTGGGAATAGCTGAAAGTGGTTGCTTTATTTCAATATATGGCAGACATTTCAGTTCAGCTAGCCATGCAGTTGTTTCATAAATAGGATTAATCACACAGATTTATGACATCCATGTTTTTGCAAAAGAGAGCAGGTAGTTTATTTCTGATTTTAATACTTCCCTTCCCTCAAAGGGGACATACCAAGAAGTGTGGTCTGAAAGAGAAGTATCACGATCTCTTAAAATGAAGCCCCAGGTCAGTTCTCTAAACAAACACATAATCATTAGAACAGAGCTCTACCTTGCATCCACTTAAGAAACACAGAATTCACAAGAATATTATGAGCACACCAGCAAGAGCTACTTAATGGAATGATTTGAGACCAGCCTCAGCAAGCAAAAAGCCTGAGTTTCACAAGCCTTAATTACATTTTTTCTTTTGCATGACAAAAGGGTAAACTTAAGCAAAAGTGGATATTCTACAGATTAATTTAAAATAATAATAATAATAAAAGCATTTGAGCAAGTGACTATTCAGTGTTTCACAAAAAACTCAACTCAATTGTTTTTAAGTTTTGACCAGGCAATCAGTCAGAGACAGACTGTTAAAATAGGATTCCAAACTGAAAAACTACTGCATTTGCAACAGAGCTGGTTTTAACCAGCATTTCTAACTCCACTGGCCTCAAAGTATTTTTACAGTAGTTTCAGCTGTCCAACATCAGTTACAAGCTGCTGTTCCACAGTGAGGACCACTCTTCTCCTCTGAAACATACTTCAGGCTTTCAGACTACTCTTCTCTTGTTCCACAAAACTTTGGAGTGAAGAGCTGACAAGTCTATCCAAGGTCATTAGCTTTCCTCTAGACTGCATTCCTAGGTGTGCCATTGTGAGTCACTGCTTTCATATTTGAGGTACTTGATTGATAGTTGCAGATTCTGTGGGAGGCAACACCTACTTCGAAGACTTCATGAATGGCTTTGCGGAAGCAATGAAAATTGTAGTCTATCAAACCTATCAATAAGGAGGGGGAAGGGAAAGGAAAAACTGTGTTCAGGTTGGCATATTTACATAAACAGAGCTTCAAAATCAATATAAAATGTTACATTTAACCAATAGATATTTTCCTACTTATTTTATATTAACTTGGGCTCAAAAGACTTAACAAAGTTTTACTGATGCTAGTATTTATTTAGACAGTTTTCTAAAAAAAGGTATCAATTTCAAATGCAATGTGTATAGGTAAGGAGATCATTACTCCATTCTACTGATTCCAGTGGAGCAGATGGTAGTGACAGAGCTCACATTAGCTACACAAGTAATTTCATCAGGAAGACAGCAATTGAAGAGATGATTCACAAAATTAAAAATAAGGTCTCTTATTCCTATCTCTAAGAAATAAGAAAATTCCTCCTCAAAGAAATTATATGAATTTACTTACACAAAAATCAAGGTGACTTGTAAATTCATACTAATATTTTGTAGTTGACAAAAAACCTTAGATAAAAGTTTGTCAGCGGTGGGAAGTCCTTACCTTTGCGCTCAAAACTCTCTTCTCTAAGAATGCAAACTAATGCCAAAAATTTTGTTACTTCCTTTAAGTACAGGACCGTTGTGTTATTGAGCTTGATAATTGCCATTGACTCTTTATCATAAGCACTTCCAGTGCCATCTTCTTTTAACCTGAAAAAAGAACAGTTAACCCAAGGCATAATCTAATAGGCATGCATATGTAACTTCAAGACAAATACCTGTTAAATATAGTTAGAAGAATACTACTCATACTGAATGTTGAGCAAGTGGAGAACCTGCAATGCAAGTCTTAATACTATCGTTGAGTAAGACCATTATCACACCTTAAGTTTCTCAGGAAAGCTACACCTAAACAGAGTAGAGGCCTTCATTAGATACTGTCTGTCTTAGATAAGCAGTTAAGAGTAAGCTATCAGCATGCATTCTTTTGACGTCAGTGTAGTGGCATCTCACTGAAATTAATTTTGATGAACTAATACAAAGGCTTCCTTAGTGAGGCTGGGTTGGAGGGTGCAACAGGCAGCAGGACACTTTTTGGTCTTAAGCTGAACCAGCCTGCATTTACAAGACAAGATTAGCATGCTGCTTTCTATCTGCAAGTTATTAGTGCTAGTTAAATCACTATAGAAGTAAATGATGTATTGCAAACTACTTCTATGCACTCTTGAAAAAAAAACAAAAAAGCCCAAAACAGCTACACAACCCTAGATCGACCTATCAGGAGACAGACCATTAAATGCTGAGGTATTTCTTAGCAACACTGTATTTTCTAGGCTATAACCCCAGTTCTAAAAAAAGTTACTGCTTCTCCAGAACCACTTCAAAAATACATTGTGAAGAATAATTCTGCTGTAAATTGTGAGACATAAGCACTATGGGCATCCCTCGCTGAAAGTCACATATGCCATTCCGTTCAGATAGCAGCAAGTCTCAAAGCAGTATCACTGCAAGTTACAGTTACAAGCCACGGCATGTTATCCACCCCAGTTATTTGCAGGTATTAACATACTTGCACCCACCGTGACAAACAAGATACAGCACTATTTACATTTTACATGAAACACAACTTTAACAAATGTCAGACAGCTGTCTGGGGCCATGAGCGGTGGGAAACAAACCGAGTAGAAATGCTCGATTCAGCAGCCAAATCCAATCAATAGCATCTTGTTGCATGACAAAGCCAGCACTACTTGCACAGTTTGCAACCTATTCTACAAATTTGAGGACTTTTTTCTTTTCCTAAGAGTATTCATCACTTACCCATATATACAGGAAACATCTATCACTACATCAATCATGTCACAGCACAACTCATATGACTGCATGTCCACAGGGGAACTGTCTGTTGCAATGTAGATTTTGCTGACTACATCGAAGAGAAAAGCTTTTTCAATGCCTGAATTCTTCAGAAAGAGAAAGAATTTGGATGAATTTTTAAAATCTCAAGTAGAATTCATAACTTTCACATTCTTAATAGCAGAAAATGGTTTAAACATAAGCAATTTAGAGACTTAAGACAGATTGAAGATTTAGAGCATATAGTTTATAAATACAATACCCTTGTTCCCATAGTACATATGAACATTACATAGTTGACAAAAATAAAACTGGGGACTCTTGTGTAATTCTTTTTAGCTTATTATTTAACAGATCATAATTCAGGTTACATTTTATTATGCTTCCAGAACCCACATTCAGCAGTTTACCTCTTCTGCGGTTCTGTTAATTCCAGAAGAGCCATACATTCACATCGACCTAACGGACTGGCATCTGAGATATTTCATAGTAGTATGCTGACATTTAAGTTTTATGCTTGTAGTATCTTGGCAGTTCAGTTTGTGTGTGAGGCAGTTGCCACATAGTTTAACGTTCAGAGCAACTAAGTCAGCTTCTGAACTTCAAAATCCATGAAGAGTACCACATTACGGCAGTTATGGGCACGAAAATCACCAAGACATTTGTAACTGAGCACTTTAGCAAAGTGCATGTGCTCGTACTAAGTTCAGAAGTCTTTTGTAGTTCACCAAGTTACCACATGTACACTACTGGTAAAGGTTCTTTTCTATTTATGCACGCAGAATCATTCCTTCTCTCTTCTTTCTAGCTAGTGTCAGTACCAAAGACAGTGTCCTGAGGACATCCAGACAATCCTTTTGGCATCAAGATCACACTCCATACCCTCATGGCACTGATCAAAGTGAGCATGCCCTTTATCCACTGGGCCAGTCCTCTACCAAACTTAGCAAACAAGCATTATAGGGTAGCATGGGGTAACATGTCTGAGCACACAGCTCCTCTCAGTCATAACTGTTTTTTTCCATGTTGGCCACATGCCTGCAACAGACATGATTTAAATGAAACAGTCTTGTCTTGAGGGTGATATTTTATTTGATTTAAAGTATACAGCAGCAAATTTCTATATCACAAATTTTATAAGAAATGCAAACACTAAAAGAATAAATGAAGAGTCTCACAGGCAATATGAAACAGACAGTTTAGTTTAAGGCCAAGTTCATATTACCAAATGTATCTGTTGCTACATTAGACTACTAAGTCCCTTAGCAAACTAATCAGTATATCCTGTAGGAAACTTCCCTAAGAAGTGTTATAAGCAGTCAAACTATGCTTTGTCAACATCTAGAGAAACTCCCACAGAGCACGCACCAGTACAATTTAGCTGTGGTAGAGAGCTTCTAACATAGACATCCAGGTCAGCAGAGTATACCCACATGAGTGCCACCCAAATCTCCCAAGGGTAGATCTAGCCAGCGTTCCTTGGTAGGACTTGCTTTACTATTCCGCATATTTCACTCAAAGTTCTGTTAGATTAACACTTACTGATATAAAGATATTAAGTAGGTTTTCCAGGGTTGGTAGTTGTGGAATGAGCTTCTGTACCACTTTACTGAAGGCTTCAAATATTGAATGGTCATAGATACTGGTCAAATAAAAGCTGAGATGAGGAGGGAGGGCAACGGAAGGAAAAAAAAAAAAAAGAAAAAGAAGATTCAAGAATATTTCAGAATTGCAATAGAAATGTTAAAGGTATGTTTTCTAACATTCAGGACTGATGCCTTGGCTGGTACGCCTTTATCACAAATATGTCCGACCAATGCACAAAGAACCTAATTTCTGAGTGGCTGGAGTAACCATGAAACAGATTTCCCCCATCCCTTAGAGATGGGAGACCAAGGATAAAAATTTGAACATTCTTTCACAACACACTTTGCCTACAGAATGCTTATTACAATGGTATAAATAATGCTCAATTTGGTTTCTTCAAGTCCTGTTCCTGGCCTTCCACTTTGTTCACACTAACATCAAGATACTCCACAAGAGTATCCACAAGAACCAAAGTAGCACCAAGTGCTCCACAAGAACCAAAATAGCAGTAAATCCACAGAAAAGATGGCTCGTTTTAAAGGTGTCTATAGAAGATACCTTATAAGTGAGCCAAATCTCAAGTAACAGACTAAGCTTTTAAACCAATTGCTGAGAAGTCAGTGCTACCCAGGACTAGAAGGCAGAGACACTCCCCCCTCTCCCTTCCCTGCCCCTACAGGCCACAGGTACAAATTTGGCCTGTTAGGCTAACTGAGAAGGGCCTTGAATTATCATCGAGTTTATGAATAATCTGTTCACTGACATCTGATGCAGTAGCCTGCCTTATTTTAGTCAGTCTAACAGCTAAAGCATGTCCATAAATTCAGCGGTGTATTTATTTAGCAAAGTCTTGTTAAAAAATAAGAAAGTAATCAGACCTCACTCCAGTCAGTCAAGTATCACATCTAAAAGCCATTAATCTGTATGCATATCAGCAACAGCAGAATCACATATGCCAGAGTCTTTAACTCACCTAAGGTGAAGTTTTTCAAGCCCAGCATCCGTAAGATCATCATTAGCCCTCTGATGAATATCCCTCTGAGTTTCTATTTTATGGTCATCTGATAAACCATCAACTTTATGAATAAAAACTTCAAAGTTCATTTCCGGGTTGACCTTGTAGGCTTTTGAAACTGTAATGTGCAGTCTAGTTAAAGCTTCCATGTAGTCATCCTGTAAATCAGTTTTGGTAGGAATCAATGATAAAGCTTTCTCCCTGATAACTATTACATTCTGCACAAGAACAAAATATTTCAGTGCAAGAATTTCAATTCTGTAACTAATAAGAAGTCTGGGAGGAGAGAGAGAATACCCTGAAGTGTGAGAAATCCAAGCAGCTTAGATTCTGTTATGTCAATTAAGTTTCATTAGCTATCCCAGGCTCAGCTACACAAAACTAGACTTCAGAGCAAAAGATGGGTTACATTTCAGCTCCAGCAATAGGCAAGCAGTGATCTCCCATGGTGCAATTTCTAGGTTTATTAAAAACTGCCAGATATCCTGTAGTATCAGTACTACAAACTGAGGTCAGAAGTGTGCTATTATTAAACGAACTCCACAGCAGAAGCAAGGGATAATTCCATCCACCTAGCAGAGCAGGTTCTCACTATTACTGCAGGTAATTTCAGAGTACCAGCCCCTTTCCCCTCTCTCCACCAGCAGCATATGTTCCAGTCACTTCACAAAAATAAAACCACACACCAAAAGTCATATTGCCAATGCATCCCTTCATATGTAGCAGATGTTTTATGAACATATCTAAAAATATGAATTACTAGCTTCTCATTAAACTCCTCTCACACAAAAAGTAAAAATAAAACTTCCTTGTGATTCTTAGTGACTTGTATTTACCTGGGCATCAATAACATATATTAGAGCACCCGTTCCTCTGAAGATCATCTCATAGTCAAATGTTGGATCAAAAAAATCCATCTGTCCAGGAAAATCCCATATTTGGAAATTCACAAACGAACTGTTGGAAATATCATCTTTGTAGATTTTGTTGGTACTTTCCAAGAACAGTGTCTCATTGGGAGACATTTTGTGAAACACCACCTGTTAAAAGAACACAAATAATAGTCTAGACTTTACCTTATTAGAAGAAATAGGTGAAAGTTTTGTGACTTAAATCTTACAAATAGGTTCAGCTAAGGAAATGACCTACCCCCCGAACCCAAACCAAGCAACAGAATACAGTTAAACATTTTCACAAGTCCAATGGCTAAAGACACAGATATCCCAGTTACTCTTTCTTCCTTGCAAGTCTAACACAGCATGTTCAAATTCTATTATACTCTTATCTGGTATGAAGTAAATGTGTTAATTAAGCAACTGCAAGTTTTTAAGAACCTTTCCCTTATAATCTTAGAAATTCCTAAAGGAAGCTTCGCTTTTAGTCTGGTGTGTTATAACACAAGTGTTATAACACAACATAATCAGATGGTTCCTAAACTACAATAGAAGTGTACAAAAATAACATCTGTTTTAGAGACCTGAATAGCTAGGTAGTGTGCCATCTATTAACAACTGAGTTAAGTTTGCTGACCCTCTCCTTTTAATTAGAATCACAGAATGGGTGTGGTTGGAAGGGAACACAGTGGGATCATCTGGGCCAACCTCCCTTTTCAAGCAGGGTCATTCCAGAGCACATTACACAGGATTATGTCCAGATGGTTCTTGAGTAACTCCAGTGAGGGAGACTCCACAATCTCACTGGGCAGCCTGTTCCAGGGCTTCAGTCACCTCTACAGTAAAGAAGTTCTTCCTCATGCTCAGGTGGAACTTCTGTGAAACTCCCCTAAAAAAACTAAAGCAGTCAGTGTCAACACTGAACACTGTTCTAAAGCAACTCAACTACATAATATGAAAGTTATTCCAAACATAATGTGGTCAAACACTAGGACTGCAAAAGAAAGATATTTCCTGTACAGCACTTGGTAATTCTGTTTTTATCAGATGTTTCATACAATTACAGAAGTCATCCATTAGAAACCTGATGCAACAAACTGTCAAAAAAACCTGAAAGACAAACAGCTCTACACCCAGTATAGTTAATGGATTGTTTAGTGAGGTTCAAAGTAATATGTCAGCCTAGATTTTTAAGCCTAAGAGAACGTTTAGGAGGCCATGGTCTTAATGGGGTTTTAAACAGCAGAACATTTGGATGGAAAAGTAAGAACAGTTCTAGATACACAGAGACTGTACTGCATTCCTCAGCATAGTTTGCAGCATAGTTTTAAAGCATTCTGAAATCAAAATTTCTTTTGGAACTCAGCATCTCCCACAGAAGCGGGACAGAATTAGTAAATTCGGTTTAAAGCTGATAAGTCTCTGGGAAGCAAAACCATCATTTCCATTTTCTCTTCTTCCTAAAGCAGCACATTTCAGCAGACTGGTGTCCCCCATCCGAACTCTTTCCAGGTTCATATTACACAGGGACAGTACAGTAAGTCCATTTATGCAAGTCTGCACAAAAATTTTTGTTATGAACCAAAGCAATCATCATACTCCCCAAATCTATTACCCTCAGTTTGCTGCTGAGTATTCGGAGGTTATTTCAATATGGAAAACCCAACTGACCAAACAAAAAAGAGTTCCTCCACAGGACCATAATTTTTTTTTTTTTTGCAAGAGGTGTCCTGTTAATATTGCTCTCAGTGGAAGGTTAGAATGGTTTAATAATTCATGTTTTTCAGAGAAATTTCTAGACAATCACAAAGCCAATACTTTCCCTGATACAGTGTTTATCTTGCATATCCCTGTTTCCTGGCAAGGTGATCAACAAGCAGTACCCAGACAGAAGGGTTGGTCTGGTTATGGACATTTTGGAACCAGACAGATCTAAGAGCAGGAACACTGTTGATAAGAAATTTCTTGATATTACAAGAATGTCTCAAATTATTGCCACAGTTAGTTTACTCAGGTAGCATCACAACAAACTCCTAGGGATCAGAATCACAGCTTCTATCTAATTCCTAAGCCAGATCGGTAACCAATGGGCAAAAGATAAATCCTATGTCCTCTTATTACATACTCAGCATCACACTATTCCTTTCCTATACAGCTACTTGAATAGGTCCTCAGAGAACTGAAGACTATCAACATTGGCCATAAAAAAGTCCAAAAGGTACATCTATAAAGACACCTGAAAAGTCTTAAAATCCGTCTGCAATTTGGAGTTGCTGCTTCCCTCTAGCTTTTGGGAGGTTTTTCAACAGCGGATAACACGATAAGATCTCTAATTAGAGTCTACAATCAGTGCCGTTCACATGACTAAAAAGACTTAGAAAAGACTTTCAGTGAAATCACTGCATTTGCACATACAGTGAGATCATTTGACCTAAATAATGAGGAATAACTGACAAGGCTAAAAAGCAATGACAGCCTGGTCTGCCACTGTATTTCAGAATTTCTCACTAACGCATACAGTCTGAAGTCAGTTTAGAACTCATTGGTTTACTGCAGCGTATGGATTATCAAGCAGTCTGCATAAGATGGCAAAAAGAAGCAGATTCATACCTGCTATACCACTATGTCCAAAAAAAGCTTCCCTCCACAAAGCCTTTACAGAAATCTCGATAGGTCTTCACACTTGCATTTGAAACAAGTTCGAGGCCCCTAAGCCTAGAGCTTGAGAACCACGCATTTCACTAGTAACATCTTCCCATAAAAATACCACTGAAAACTTCACAGCTGGGAGCACGAACATAAAATTTGCACTGAGGAACAAGGATCATTCTTAACACTACAGTTCTGTTGAGCTATGTGGCAAATGAAAATTTATCTTACTTTTATTAAGAAACACTAGTGACTTCACAAAGCTACCAACAAACCTAAGGCATTGAAACTCCTAAGGCATTTCCTCCTTGAGTCTCGTTTACTCGGCCTAGTGTAACTAGAGAGAACCAGAGTCTGTCCTGTTTATACAAAAGCAGAAGTCTCTTTCAAAGCATCAAAAGGCAAAACAAAGCTCTTTCAAGTGGAAGCACGCTAACCACCGCACACCCGTACCTCTCACAGTGCTTTCACAGCTGTAAGAAACACCTCACGACAAACTTCACGCTAGCATCTTCACTTGTTGACTTTTAAAGCGTTAAAAGTGAAGAAATGCAAAGGCTACAACCTATGCTACACGACCTTTTTCTCTAGCGCAAGCGATCAGACTCCGTTCTGGAAAGCCAGCGTCTTTAGGCAGGAGGTTCCCGTCGTTTCAACTTCGCCACTTGGGCCCACAATAAAAAGCAGGAATGCCCAGAACAGCAGCACAGCAAATGAGAGACACAACTCGGGCGGGGAAGCGGGGAGCCGCCGGCGGCCCCTCACCTTCTGGATGGAGGATTTCCCGCTGCGCCGCAGCCCCATAAGCAGGATCCGCGGCTTGGAGTCCGCCCCGCCCGCGCCGCTGCCAGGTCCACCCGCGCCGCCGCCGGGCCCGCCGGGCCCTGGGCCTCCCTCCAGCTCCGCCTCCTCCTCCTCCTCCTCCCCGTAGCCGAAGTCCTTGGGGAACGAGTCCGCGGCCCCGAAGCTGCCCCCCACCAACGCCGGTTCCTCAGCCGCGCCTGGCGCGCCCGCCCCGCCGAACTGCAGCGCCATGTCCGCCCTGAGCCCGCTGCCCGCCAGCGCCCGGCCCGAAGCTTCCTCCCGCTCGCCCGGCCCAGCCCGACACGGCCCAGCCCAGCACGGATTGGCCGCTGTCAAAGCCCCGCGCCGCCGATTGGCCCGAGAGAGGCGGCGAAGTGGGACGGCCCTGGTCAGACGACCCGAGTCACCTGACGGCGCTGCCGCACGTGAGCAGGAGAGGCGGGGTGAGGGCACCGGGCGAGCATGGCCCGGGCAGAGCCGGAGGGAGGGAGCGACGCACCGGGCGAGCACGGCCCGCGACGAGCAGGAGCGATCGCGGGGGGCGGGGAAGGCGGGCTACCGGGAGAGCACGGGCGGGGCAAAGCCGGAGGGTACCTGGCAGGAGGGACTCGCCGCGCTCTCGAGGGAGCCACACGAAGCACCGCCGTGCCCTGTCCCTGGTGTGGAGACAGGCTGCAGGTTCCGCTTCGCTTAAGGCGTAAAACCAGCTCTCAGTAGGGGTAGGGGAGGCCACCCCCTCTAAGCAAACGTTACCTTGTAAAGCAAGGCTCTTCTTTAGACAGTCATTAATTTTAGCAAGGTTCTTCACATAAACAGTCAGTCCATTTTCTACTGAGAGCCCAGTACAAGCAGGCAGCTCAACTGACGTTTTATCTAACTCGTTACTGTTGTTTCATTACAATCCTAAATTAAGACTCGCAAGAAGCGAATTGCTTTTCAGAAGGGAACTAATACCGTTATGAAAAATATAAGTTTGCATTACTGCCCTGGTACCCAACATCTCAACTCCAGAGTCCTTCATGCCCTGTTTATGGGCTCGACTAACACCTTTACCCATCTTGCTGCTTCTTTAACAAGACATGCCAGTCCCATTACTCAGAGAACATGTTCAACTGTACATTTCCTATAGCACTATCCTGTCTTTATTTCCACATGATGCAACTTAATGCTAGGGATATGTTCTATTTTACAAGTGAGCTTTCTCTCTCCTTTGTTCCAGAGGTTGGAACATTTTTTCCTGCCTTTTTTTTTTTTTTTCCTTTGATTTGTTGGTTCACAATAGGTTTTTTCTAATTAATGCTTCAGAGACTTAACAGTATTTTCCCCTCATTTACCTCTCTTCTGGCCTGTTTAGATCAACATTAGATACAGTAGTAAAGTAAGCAATAATTATGTTCATTAGCCCTTGATTAGATTAACAAAAGTTCCAATCCATCCTATTCCGTCTGCAAGACAATCTGCAAAACTTATCCTAAAAATAAGGAAGTAAAACTAATAGCCAGCAAATCTAATACATAGGACAACTTCATTTCCCCTTTCCTTTATTTTTCCTATCATCAGCAGCCTTTCAAGTACTTAGTTTTAGGATTGGAAAAAAATGCAGCTCTTTAAAATGTACCTCTTTTTTTTTAATAAAGGTCTACTTTGCATTTCAGAAGAGTCCTGAAGCAAATTCAGGGAGATGGGAGACAGAACATAAGCCAAATTAAAAATCACAAGTCATACTTACAGCCTACTCTACTTGGATTTTTTACCCTGCCTAAATTTTCTTTTCACAGTTAAATGAATAAGAAAGCAGAACTCTCCCCATTGTACTCTTACACGTGTCACTGTAATTACACAGGACTTTCATTAAAAGTAAGATTTTTGTATTATGTTCAGAACTGTCCAGGTCGTTATCTAGATAAACTTCCCAAGGCCCAGTTTCTGAGACAGGATTGGAGACATGAACTGCATGGAAATAGGTACACCTCATACAAATTGCAGTAAAAGTTCAGTAGGTACTGCATCTTCAGCATTTAGCAACACTGAATGTAACTTGAAGGTCCTGCTTTGGCTTACAGTTAGGCCATCTGTGCCATGTCACCCCCTTCAGTTGAAAGAAAACCGAGATCAGCAGTTCAAACAGGGCCATTGACTATGATGTGAAAATTACACAAAGTTGGCAGACACAGTTGTCTAGAAGTTCATCGTAACTGTCATCTTTTCTTAAACACAGAAAGTTGGCCAGTATGCTTAACTCATCAATTGCTGCTGTAGCTGCATGCTCATGATACTGCACTTTCTTTCTTTAAGATGATGAAGTAACAAAGTAGACAATGCAGAGTTTACACACACACAATAAAGACCAGAGTTCTCAGGAAGCCCTTTATTTAGTCAAGGCATTAAAGGAGAAACTACTGTTATTCATCATGCTTCTCATCTTGAGGTGGTTCATACTGAGCCAGCTGTGGATTTAAAGAAAGGAATTTAGTTAGTTGCAACATTTCATATAACGCGCTATATTAAGACATGTAAGAAAATGTTTGGTCTGGACTTGCTCCATTTACTTTGTGCACTTGAACACACTCATCTTCATTCAAGTCCATTTTCAAGTGAGGAAACAAAGTAACCCTTCTCTCAAAACATCCATTTGACACACTGTATAACCACGCAGCCATAACAAGGGGGCCTTTAAAAGCACATAGATCTTGCCCTTAATTTTTCACCGCTTCTTGTTCTAGGACTCATTAAGTACTTCACATCTTAGATAGCAGTTCATAATGATGACCTGTAAGCTATGGTTTCACTAAAATATGATTAAATGAAACAGTTATTCTCATTGCAACAGTATCCAAACTAACATTTCCTGTAGTCATTCTAGCTTCCATTATGCTTTCTGGAGAGCATAGCTTGGGCAACTATGCACTTATACTAAATATGACCTTTACTTATAAAGTTACTTCCAAGGAAAGATATGGTGTTCACTTGACCCCAGAGACATTAAAGAAAAGCTCAAGCTTCAAAAACAGTTGAAAAGGACCATCTCTCTGAGATATGCCAGTTCAGTTTACTCAATTAAGATTCCTCCCCTTTGCAAATTGCAGAGTGGCTTAAAAATAAAAAAGTACATAAAGTAAGCTAAAATACACGTGTTCTTTCCTCATAGCAACACTAAATTGCACCAATCACTCTGCTGCTAATAAAAACTGCAAAAATAGCATTTTTTCATTCTTGTTTTACTACAACAGATGGCTAGTACACAAACCAAAGTCAGTTTTCTACCTACAGCCTAACTATCAACTTCCTTTCCCTGCCCTCAGCACACACACACAAATACCTGACATTCTGAGCAACAAATGTAAGGAAAGAGACAGATTGCAACAGAAGTTAGCAATAAACACACAGATAATGGCATATATTTTATGCTAGAGGATTGCTAAAAGAAAGCTAAACAGTAGTGTTCTCCCCGCATTCTGTGTGAAGTTCTACAGGATGTCAGAATGATGGGCATTACACAGTAGAAGAAAGAAAGGGGAAAAGAAACCCACACTTACACTGGAAAATATGTAAAGTAAGAGTTATCATTTGAAAGATGAATAACATGAAAGCACAAATGAACCCACGATTACAGAAAGGCTTACTTTCCTGGAACAAGTCTTGAATTCTTTAAACAAAGACTCAGATTACTCTGCTCTCATCTGTCTGTCTTACTATCGGTTGCATTTTTAAGTCTGCAACACCAAGTGAACTGCCGGTCTATTGCTACTCCCCTAAAATTCTGCTGTTTGCCATATTTCCTAGGAAGAAATAACAAATGTAGCTGTGAGAAGTCACAGTGGGTAACAGAAGAGGAGGAGAATTATTGGAACAGCAAGAGGGTACTCCAGACAAGAAATACAAAGGGGTAATGCCCAACAATTCCTTCTCCCAGACCTTAAGTGGGGTGGCTGTCTCCTAGTAAAAAAATGTTATATTCACATATAACAGCCACCATCCATTTCCAACAGATGCACATAAACTTGCAGCGGCATGTAAGCTACTGGAGTATTAAGCACCTCAAAGCTTTCTTTCTTCAGTGTTTTTAGGAAGCTGTTCACACCTCCAAGCTCTTTCAGACAGCCTGCAAACCCATTAAAAAATGGCCCTGCCTTTGCCTGCACTTCAGGCTCACTGCTGTTGCACATAGAGAAATACCAGGGTTGTTTTAGATAAAAAAGCATGTATTATTGTTCCCTGTAGGTCTAATATCCTCCACTGCTGACGTCCTGCCATGTGCAAGGGTGCGCCTCTGTGCCAAGTGACAAAGTGATATAGAACATTACTCTTTCGGTTTGCCTTTTGAAAACTTTTATAATGGATAAATTACCTGAGTTTTTCAAAACTCTCATGGAAGCATGAGCTACATAATATCAGACAAACACATCCAGACAGGATTGAATGAGAGTGTATTAGACTTGATAACACAGACTTTCTCTGAATAAATAAAATCCCAAGTTTAGTATTATTACGTGTTATATTCTAAAAGAAGCGTCCCATAAAAAAACCCCCACCTTAACTACAATGAATTCTATCAGCATTTCTCAGCCACAACGCTAAACAATGCAACATTTATCAGTTACTCTAATGGAAGAAAGTTGTATTCTAAGTATTAAAGTATTTTTTTGCTGTATGATATGGAACTACAGAGTAACACCAAGCAGATTTTACCTTGCTTTTCAGGGTTTTGTTTTCTTCCAGCACAGCTTCATATTTTTGTTTCATCTCTGCCAGTTCCAAGCGAAGTACCTCTAATTCTGGATTCTCAGGAGCTGAAGCTCCCAGATGATGCTTCAGAAAGCTGATATTTAGATGTTAAGTATTTCTTCCATTATATAGTGTAACCACATTTTAGTTTTAACACGTTGAAGTTAGCACTGCAGTACACATGACCAAAATCACAGTACACCATTGAGATAACTATAGTGCTTTTCATCCTATAGAATGAAGTTAAAAAATAAGAGAAGTTTTTAAATTCATAGCTATATTCCATTTAAAAAAACAAACAAACCACGCAACCAAAAACAAGACATCAGTACAAATTCTTATTATTAAAAAAAAACCCCAACAAAATAAAAAAAGGAAATGTGAAGAAGCAAACTTCAGAAGCCACAGACACTGCACTCAAATGCTGCAGGTCTACAACTCTGTAATGGCCTATACCTTAGGTTTGTAATTGTTGGCATACTGATAGCCCAGTTCTCTTGCATCCTGTCAGACTCTCCATTAGCTTGAAAGAAGTCAATTATTAGCCAAAATGCATAGATAAAAGCCATGTTTCCTAGGCAAGGATTCTAAATGAGCCTTTCCAGTTCACCTATGAGTCAGAAGCAGTACTGCTGTTTCACATAAGGTCTCTACAAACAAGACAGAGCAGAGAAAAAGGATACTCGAGTGCACTATTTGGTTTTTCTGGCTCTTCATATAAGGCTACCAACACTGCAAACAGAAAATAATCATCAATTGCAAGAAGTTGATGCAACTCTTAAGTTTTTAGAACACATACCAACAGTCAGAAAGCCTAACAACATTTATAGCACATTTTCCCATTTAACATAGTTTTCACCTGTACACTTTGACATAAACAACAGGTCTGCTGTACAGGAATAGACAGAGCATTCCACCTAGTAACAGCTAAATATAAGTTCTCTTGATCCGTAACCTCAGTCTTTGGCTAGTCCAGCACAGAACACAAAATAGCCTGGACAATTTTTACACATTCCACATGCAACATTAGTATTAGCTTTCAGCAGCAAGACTGAAATTCTAACTATTTTGAGACTCCCTTCATGTATCCTTATTTCCACTTCTTTGAACCACAGGACATCACCAGTTATGTAACTTTCAGCATAAAAGCAAACCTCCATCGAACATCTACAGTTACAAAACTAAACGGCTACTGTCAGAGTAGGTGACACTGATAATCTCTATGGATGGGGCCCCTAATGGCCACAGAAGTCAAACACGAGCAGCAATACCCTGACAGCTTAAATAAAAGTAGTGATGTACGTGGAGAACTCAGTCATGTGAATACCTCAGAAAGTTCCCAAACATAACCATTCCCCACTCCCTACAGGGGCAATGTGCCAGTTCCAGATATTCAAACTGCACAGTCAAATTGGTTTTAAGATACGCAACTCCTAAATTAAAAACAAAATTAGGATGCCTCAGTACTTGGAAGGCTTGTTTTGCCATTGCACTGGATGGTACTGCAATAGAAAAACCAAATGGTACTCACACACCAGGCCATGAGTCTTAATGCAACACCTATTTGCTTGACACCCTAGATCTGCTGCTCCCTCTTTAAACAGCATATTTTCAATCAGAAACATAAACAGATTTTTGCCACATACTATTGGAAGGCTCTCAAAAAGACTTCAAGGATGCCAAGTCATATGTGTCAAGTTTAGCGTAATTTTCCCCATTTTGATACTGATAGTCACTCTCCAAAACATAAGTTTCAGTCATTTCAGAAAAAGCACTAAGCTCTACTCAAGAAAGGGTCTTAAAAAGTATTAAAGGGGGTTTTAAAATAACACTTGCTGTTATTTCACCTCAAGTATTTACTTTCTCTGTAGAGCTCTAACGGAATAACAGCCCCCCCAAAAATTAACTAAAAGCAGGCACTGAAAGCAGCACTTTGTCCGAGAGTATGAGAGGTCTCCAACACAACCACACGTGGAGAGGAACCGCATTGTATCTCACACGCACCTCTAACAATCGACCCCCACAGGAATTAACGCTTTGTAACTCCCAGGGCGCGTTACCAGAGGCCCACCGCCCTCCCTCGCCGCCTAGCTCGGATTCCATTTCCAGGCCACGCCGCACCGAGATTTTCCAGGAGAGTTCTGCTGCCACCCCCTCGTCGACTGAGAGGAGGAGGCGGCCGGCGAGGCGGGAGCCGGCGAGGCTGCCCGACGGGTCACCACAACACGGCCGGGCCGGGCCGGGCCGGGCCGGGCCGTGCGGGCAGAGCCGCAAAAGCCGCCCGCTGGCCCCTCAGGAGCAGGAAACTTACCTTTGGTGAGCACGTCCAGCACCCCCGACTTCTCCAAGTACTGGCGGAACTGCTCCCGCTTGGAGTCCGCGGCCTGAGAGAGGACGCCCACACGGTCAGATCGGCGGCGCGCCCCGCCTCAGCTGCCGAGGCGGCTCGTTGGCCCGGGCCGGCCCCACTTTCCGCCGCGGAGGCGGCACGAAGGGCCGAGCCGGTGTCGGTCCCACCGCTCCGAGCGGGAAGCGGGGCAACACCGCACCCGCGCCAGCACTGCCTCCTACCTTGTAGTGCGCCATCTACCCCACACCGCACCCACCCCACGATGCGCCTGCGCTTTAACAGCGCCAGCGCTTGCCCGCCGTTACCGGAGCGACGGGGCCGCGGCACCGCCCTCGAGCCTCGCCCCGCGCTGGGCCATGAGGGTTCTGAGGGCATCGTATCTCCGGGCGGCTGGGAGTGCCGCGACTTTCGGCCGGAATGCTGAGCTGTCCTGCCGGGGACTCGAGGGGTAACTGCAGCGCGCTGAAATCACAGGATCACGGAGTATTTTGAGCTGGAAGGGACCCACAAGGATCATCGATTCCAGCAGTCGGCCCTTCCGAGGACCATCCCCAAGAGTCACACCATGTGCCTGAGAGTATCATCTAAACACTCCTTGAGTTCTGGCAGCCTTGGTGCCATGAGCACTGCCCAGGGAAGCTTGTTCAGTGCCCAACCACCCTCTGGGGAAATAACGTTTTCCTGAGATCCAACCTAACTCTGCCCTGACACAACTTCAGGCCATTCCTTGGAGTCCTGTCCCTGCTCCCCACAGAGCAGAGATCGGTGTCTGCCCCTCCTCTTCCTCTCCCAAGGAAGCTGTAACTGCAATGAAGTCTCCCCTCAGTCTCCTCCAAGCTGAACAGACCAAGTGCTCTCAGCCGCTCCTCACATGGCTTCCCCTCAAGGCCCTTAATCTTTGTTGCCCTCCTTTGGACGCTCTGAAATGGCTTAATATCTTTCTTGTATTGCAGTGACCAAAACTGCCACAACATTGAAGGTGAAGCCTCAGGGCAGACCAGAGCAGGACAATCACAGGAGGGGAAAGCTGCAGAAAGCAGCAGCTGCATAGGTGCCCACCGGAGGGGCTCCGAAGAGTGATACGTGGTGAAATCTTTGCATCATAAGGAAAGTCATTTGCCTTAGCCTGCTTAAAAAAACACAGAAGTAGTTATACCTGTTTATTTTTGTGAAAGTCTCTGGTATCTACTGACAGGTAAAATCTGTTTATTATAGAAGTGGAAAAAAAAAAAAAGAAACAGCCAAATGATCTTGCATGTGTGATGTTAGTCTTTTCACACTTCTTCTCTGTGCCCTTCTGCAATGTCTTCAGTTTTCACTAGAATTAAGTTACACTTTTCTGTTGGCAAGGTGCTGTGATGAAATTACATATTTGACCCTTGTCCAGAGAAAAAAAGTTAATAAAATTCTGCTCTCAGCAGCAGAAAACCAAATTCTTTTGTAGCTCATCTTGAACAACAGAAGTGCAAAGGCCATATCCTCTATGTAAGCATCTAAATGCTAACTTTCTATTATTTGACAGTGGGAGAGGAGTGCATTAAATACTAAGCTTTTTTATTACAGACATTAAATGCAAAACAAACATCAGCAGTTACCACCCACAGAATCTTATGCATCAAGAAATGCAGGAGTTCAAGCCAATAAAGAGTTAAAGTAGCAGTATTAACTGGCCTAAATCAGGCTATACATTTATGTTCATTTCAGTATATTACACAACGTTAAATTTTACACTGCAAACAGAAATATGTAGGGCTGTATTTATGTACACACAAAGAATGATATAAGAGGTGAAAAGGATACCTGCTGAAATAAACAGTGAATACTAGTAATAGTACTAATGTGTGTTTCGTATACGTGGACAGGGCCAAAAGAGCTTTTTAGGTTTTCTGGCTCCTTTTTTCTAGTATTGCACAGCTTTTCAGCCAGTCTGAAGCATGACTGTCTGGTAAGCACAGTGACCATGCACCTTAAGAATTTAATTATGCTGTAACATCATGATGATACTTCTCATAAAATGTTTTTCCAGTGTATGTACAGTAAGTTACATCCACTAGTAAAAAACCCACATGTATACACTAATACATCTCACCTGTGACCACCTCACCAAGTATTTACAACCTGTCAGTTCTGTGTGACTCAAGTAAATGTATTTCATACATAGAAAGCTCTATTATAAATGTAACAGTAGTTTGTTCATCTTTGTCTCCTTTACTTATTTCAAGGTATTCTTGGAACTTTCCTTACACCGTATGGACCAGAGCAGCAAGTGAATGAATGTCCTTAATGTTTTATTACCCTCCAGAAAAGCATAAACAAAAATGCTCCTTCTAAACAAGTATAAGCTTTGTTTGATTTAAGAGTTTCAGAATTTGAGGGAAAGACAACAGAAAGGGAATAGTTTTACAATTTGATAAACCTTTTATATGCCTTTTGTAATTGTAAATGAAAGCAGGAATGTACTACTGTATTTACTTTTTTTCTCTCTCTTTTT
>NW_020955385.1:14459-21982 GCF_003031625.1 Empidonax traillii | reverse complement strand
TCATGATGCTTTAAAAATGTAATAGTGTATTGAACTCTAATAGTAAAAGAAATTCACTTTGATTTTTCTGCTGAGGAAGTCAGTGGTGATACACTGAAAAAAAAAGTGTGCCACAGAGTCAAAGAACGGGTGATCTATATATCGAATGTTTTGTTCTTTTTGTATTTAACACAGTTTGAAGAGTGGGATATGTTTGACATTCTGCTTTCAGACAGCTACGAAAAGTCTGAATTCTCAGACTAAGTGGAAACATGTTTACCAGTAAGTTCTCCTGAGAGCGCCAGTGCCACCTTTAGCCTAATTTCATTTACTTGTCTTTGCAAAACATATTGTTAGACTGTAAATTTTTTCTTCTACTTTTATTCAGTTTAAAAAAGTCATACCAGACTTTTCATATGTGGACTTTGAGGATGTATGTTTTCCTTTTTAGCTGGAAGGAGTGTAGAAGTTTATACACTGAGATCTATGCTACATTTTCATTACAAAAGAAGTAAAGAGACTGTTTAAAAGTTACTTAGCTACCATTCAAAGGGTTACACAACTTTTTTATCTGTGTGAAAAAGCTGGGTAAAGTTGAATGATTTAGCTACCCTTACACACAGATCTTCTTATGTCTCCTTGTTCAGTAATTATTCCAGCACTGTTGGGTTAACTCCCACTATATTTGAAGATCAGTAGGGGCACGCCTGCTGCTGGCATTACTTGACAGTGACAGTTGCCTGGACAGAGAGTAAAGCTTAGGACTATTTAAGTTTCTACTTCGTGTAGATTCTGAGCTCACCTCCTCTGTAGAGTCAGGAGTGTCTGGTGGGCTAAAATTTTTTATGTCAGTATTGTGAGGAGTTTGGGCGTTGTTTGCACTGAAAGTGCTTTGTCTTCTGTTGCTGGTCTTTGGAAGAGAATTTGTTGAAGCTCCTGCACTCTCACCCGTTGCTGAACAGTTCCAAGACAAACCAATTCCATGCTGTCGCCTAAAACTGGTACAAGGAAAAATTGTATTGGGTTGCAGTGAAGTTTGAGATGGCATGTCAGTAAAGCTTCTCAAACACATGTTTGAAGCCATATCTGCATTCTGAGTAACAACAAGGAGATGTTCCCTTTCAGCCTCTTTTTGTGCATCATGCGCTTCAGTCCCAAGCTCACCAAGAAAACCCTCGTTATTATTCATGCTGACATTTTGAGTCTGATTTTCTAAAGCATTTGTAGTTGGCCTCTTCTTTGGCAACTTATTTTCCTGATTGCCGTGGGTGTAATTACTGCTGCTTTCTGTGTGATTGTTTTGCACAGACTGAAACATAGAGGGAGAAATTAGAACTGGGTAGAGAGTAGTGTCAGTTTGCTTTTCCATTAAAAAGGTATAAGTGCTAAGTGCACAAGGAAGAGTTTTCTGAGGGGTGGTGGATATTCCAAAAGAAGACTGTGGTATCACAGAGTATTTCTTAGATGTGTTTATGTGGAAATTGTCAGAGTCATCCTTGTTTTTATTCTGCTCACAGAGTCCCATTTTAATTTTTCGTAATCCTAAGTGGATAATTTCCAGGATATTTAAAAGCAATGATACAGTCGCTATTGATTGCATGAATAATATAAAGACTGTCTTTTCTGTTGGTCTAGATACAAAGCAGTCAACTGTGTTTGGACATGGATGTCTTTGACATTTATAAAGGGGATCTAGATGAAAGCCATAAAGAAGATACTGCCCAATCATAAAGCTGACTTCCACTGCAGATCTTGTGAAAATATGTATCACATAAGTGCAGAGCAAAGAGCCTCTCAAGGGTGCTTTATTTAGCTTTCTTTGATCCAATTGCCGGAGTTCTCTCTCCAGCCTTTTACGATCTTCAGTCATTTCTAATTCGGTGCTTTCAAGTTCCACCCTTACCTGAGCTTTCTGTTTTTGCCTCTCTTTTTCCAAGGCTCTT
This sequence comes from Empidonax traillii, assembly GCF_003031625.1. Taxonomy (NCBI): domain Eukaryota; kingdom Metazoa; phylum Chordata; class Aves; order Passeriformes; family Tyrannidae; genus Empidonax; species Empidonax traillii. The sequence goes on along the minus strand of NW_020955385.1, from coordinate 20,060 downwards.
AGTCTGTATAAGGCATGACCCATATACACCAAGGAAGGGGAAGACACAAATATAACTTGCAAGACCCAGTATCTTATGAGAGAAATGGGAAAGGCCTCATCATAACACACATTTCTGCAACCAGGTTGCTCGGTATTGCATATAAATTCTGATTGCTCATCGTTCCAGACATCTTCGGTTGCCACTCCAAGGACAAGCATTCGAAATATGAAGAGGATCGTTAGCCAAATCTTTCCGATAATAGTAGAATGGATGTGGACCTCTTCTAAAATGCCTCCAAGGAAATTCCAGTCTCCCATGGTTATTCTGCCATCTGAACACTAAAATGTATGAGAGAAAAAAAGTATAAAACATCATAAAAGCTGCATTCCTTCCTTAACGCATTGCAAAAGAGCGATACTGGGCAAAACTATGGTAGCTTACATGGTAACCATGGCAACTTGAACAACTGCTCCGTGATAATCGGGGTATTATTTTCTCTCATCTACAAGATGGAAAACTGCATCATCTGCCCGTGTCTACTTTAAAGGACATCCTGATAAGCACATTACTATGAGGTATTAAGCACCCTCAGTCTGCATTCAGATCAGTGGAAACTAATGGACCTTGACTTGTAGCAGGATTTTAAGAGCATTAGTGATCCATTTGAACCATCACATGATAGCAATGTAAGAGCAGTATGTTTTTATATTTAAGACACTTATGAAGGTAAAAGAATATTTCCTGGTCCTCTGTTTTGGATTTTCCAAGTCTCACATCACAGATGAAGTTATGGTAATGTCAAATGACTGTTTCACAGTGGAAATTGATTATACAAAGGAACTCAAGAGGGAATAAAGTATCTCACTAAAATGTCTTTGTTAATTTAAAAAATATATTTAAGCATACAATTTTGTGCAGACAGACATTTGCTCTTTGTTTGCAAACGTCCGTGATAAATAAATAGAATCAGCATAATTGGTCTCGTTTCCTCTGTTCGATGACACCTGCATTTGAAATAGTGAATAAGGGCCTAAGTGTCAAGAGTTACTATTTTTGGCCACAATTCTTTGAAAAATACAGGATTTATACAAAAATTCTTTGCCAGCATTATATCTGGGGATAAGCAGTACATCTGCAGATTTCCCTTTTCATTGTACGTACAGTACAATTCAACAGATTTCAGTTATACTAAGAAGGAGAATAGTAACTTTCAGTATTTTTTAGGAAAAAGGTGGTTTAACATAGCTTTTTCTGTTCAAATGGGATTAATTTTCACCCTGAAAAATAATTGTTAAGAAATCAGAAGGAAGTTGGAGTCTTCTGGTCGCAATACTGAGGACTATAGAGGGAACATCATGTAAAGGCAGCCTTCTAAACATGAAAATGCTCTTGCAAATCAGTATACAAATAGACAAGTTAGACATTTTTTAAAGAGAAGAAAATTAAAAATAAAAATAAAATTAAAATGAAAACATACCTTTCTTTACAAAAATGTGTAAAACTAAACATCTGCGACGTCCAATAAAAAGTCAGAACCACTGCCATCTTCCATCCGAGTAAATAGTTCTGGAGGCGGCACTAGCAGCGCAATGGCCAAGGACATAGCCTGGTATTAATAACTCCATCGCTAGGATCATTATGAGTTAAGTAGTATACAGGACTATAATGTTCTTGTAGGTAATTCTCATCAGTGCTCTGCAAAAGTGTATTCCTGTTTCAAATGTCCTGAGAGGGATGAATAAACTTTCTTTGCTGAGCACTCTAAAAAGCTAATCATTATATTTTAATTTTGGTGCTGAAGATCAGTCAATAGGTCATGTCCGATTTTATAGTTAAATGGCAGCTTGCCTAGAAGTACTTAATCATTTTGGCAAACTAGCAGTCTACAGCCAGCCATTTCTAGCATTCTAAACAAAAGTCTTTCCTATGGAGTATTTAAAGTATGTTTCTAAACATTTTTCTCTTATTGCTAAAAAATCATCTAAGTCTGCTGAAGTGGTCCACAGACACCTCCCATCCCCCCAGCTCCTGCAAAGATGCTGAAGCAAATGCGTTTGAAAACCCTAAGTGTTCAGTAAGACTGAACTACTTTACTTGCTCTGTAAAAGCTAAATGTTAAGGCATACATTTAGTGGTTTGCACACCATGTTCTGGAGTGCATTGCCTCATTCAAAATGGTACTGCAGTCAAATAACAACCTAACAAGCAGGTTCGCTGCAAAACATCCCCCAAAAGTTTTAATGACTATATTGTGTTTTCTTGTTTAGGGTCAAATGTCACAGTAATCATCAGTCATTCAATCATGGAAATATTCTCTGAAGATCAAGGCCTTTTTATTCCTATTCATCAATAATGTCCACTTTGTGTGTACAATTGATTTTTATTTTCTACTGTATTTGTCTGACCCACAAGGGCCAGCTAGATAATTAGAGGCACAAACATTGGTGACATGTCCTGTAGGCTTTCAGGGTAACATGGACTCAGTTTTCTTTCAGTAGTGAAGTAAGGTCACAAAAAATAAACTTCAGTAATGAGAAATCTGGACAACTGTACTACTCTGTTGTCGTTAAGACCACCAAATTCAGAAGCACTGTGTTTGAAGGCAGATCAGAGATTACCATATGAAGACTGAGGTACATACTCTTCACATTTGTCAGTTTTCTGGGCTAACTTTTGATTGCTGAGACACACATGCAAATCACTAGGTGCACATTTACGTTTTCGCTTTCACAAGCAAAATTTCTGAAGATGTCCTGTCATGTGTCAGAAAGTTTAAGGTGGGGTTGTTGTGTTTGGTTGTTTTTTCTTTTTTTTTTTCTTATTATTTTTATTTCTGTCTGCCTTTATCTTAGTTTGCTGTTGATATTTTTTAATTAATTTCTCTCCTTAGCTTTAAAAATTTGAGTTTTCTATCTACTTTTGTCTTGTTTGTTGTCTCTTTTCCTCTATTAATCCATTGGCTTTAAGATTTTGCTTATATATACACTCTGCTATTGTAGCTTGCTCTTTTTAGTTCTCTCTTGATTATCTTACTCCTTTTTGCATTTTTAAGTTTCCTTCCATGTCTACTTTGATCAGGCTCCCTCTCCCTATTTTTTTCTTGCTGTTTGTCTCATGGGGTCTGCACTGCACTCCTCTAAGTCACCCTTAGACTGGGGAGCGTGGGGAGACATGCCCCACAAAAGCGGGGCACAGGGGGAGCAGTAACACCTTCCCCAGCTCGAGGTCCTGGGGACAACTCCCCCGCCCCGAGTGTGTCATCCTCCCCCCAAACAAAGGCACCAGCCTTTATTTGGTCTTGGAGGTCTTCATGGTCTCGGTGGGTCTCGTAGTCTGCTGGGGCTGGGGGGACAGAGCCCCCACCTCCAAATTGGTCAGAGGCCCCATAAACAGGGCAGAGATCCTCCGCAAAACGACTGAGAGGCTGAGGGGGACCCTAGGGAACCCCCCGGCCTTGTCGTCCCCAGTCGGTGCCGATGACGTCACATGGGAACAGCCAAGGTACCTTCCTGGGACTCCCCTCCGGGGCCGGGAGGGGCCAGTTGCCCCCCGCCCCCCTCGATTAGGTCCCACGGGGTCCCCGAAGCTCCGCCCCGTGTCACTCATCGCAACAGTGACACCGCTGGCGTTTTGCTGGCATTTCCCTCCGGGGCGGGGCCTTCCCCTCGCCCCCCCAAAACGGCCCCTGCGCCCGCCCCGGCCCCATTTGCCCCCGGGACCCCGCGGAATGCGGCCTCACAGAGGTAAGGCTGGAGCAGGGGAGGGTGCGGGCCCCTTAAGGCTCGCTTTTAGGAGACGCTGGCCCTTTAAGACACCTGGCCCTTTCAGACCCTCCTTTAGGGGACACTGGCCCTTTAAGACCCTCATTTAGGGGACATTGGCCCTTTAAGAGCTACTTTTAGGGAACATTGGCCCTTTAAGACTCGCTTTTAGGGAACATTGGTCCTTTAAGAACCGAGGAGGGGAATATTGGCTCTTAAGGAGACCAGGAGGGACACACACGCACACACTGGCCCTTTAAGCAGGGGGGGGGCCCGGGAATTTCCGTGTCCCCTCTGCCGGATTCTCCCGGCGGGGGTGAGGAGGATCCCGCAGCGGCGGGGCCAGTGGGGGCGGGCGGTGACGCAGTGGGTATCCCCGTGACTTCACGACAGGGGCATTCCCGCGTCGCTGCGGGGGCACTGTGGGTTCGAGGAGTCCCGGGAGTCGGGGTGGGGGGGGTGGCCGGGAGTTCGGATGGCACACGGGGATTTTGGGGGAGGTGTCTCAGGAGTTCAGGGGGGATCACCGGCCGTCTGGAGCCGTCTGGGAATTTGGCGGGGTCTCAGGGGTTCAGGGGAGATCTCAGGAGTTTTAAGGGTCTCCCAGGCACTCCGGTAACCTCCCAAACCTCTCCTTGCCCCTCTCAGGTCCCCCACGCGCAGCCCCCCCCCAGACGGTAAAGCAACTGCTGAAGGAGCTGCGGCAGCAGCAGAGCGGGGAAGGGGCGAGATCCCTGGTGAGTCACACCCCCTCCTCCAGGTGACACCCTCCTCCCCCTCCCTTCGCTGACGCCCTCACTGTCCCCTCTGCTCTCCAGGGTTTGGCTGTGCCCCCTCCACGCCCTGCGGATGGTGAGTGACCTCCGACCCCCCCGGTGCCCCCCAAAATACCACTCATTGCCCTCCCACTCCCCTCCTGTGGCCCCAATTGCAACCCTCCCATGCCCCCCATTGCCCCCCAATCCCCCCTTGTGCCACCCAGATCCTCCCCATGTTTCCCACTTTGCCCCCCATTGCACGCCCAAGTCCTCCCCAATCAACTCCAAGCCCTCTCCTGTGTCTCTCCCCTCACACCTGGTCTTCCCTTAGGTGCCCCCTGGCCCAGACCCCGTCTAGTGACCCCCAAGCCTTGTGGGCTCCCCCCTGCGTCCCCCCCCACCAGCCCAGCAGGGGCCCATGGAGAAGGGGCCCATGGTCTGAGGGGGTTTCAGGTGAGAGGGAGGTCAGAGGGGGCAATGGGAGGGAAATGGGGTTCACAACTGGGAGTTAAATGGGGGGCAATGGGCTAAATGGGGGTCAGTGGGGGAAATGAGGGGCAATGTGGGGGCAATGGCAGAAATGGGGGGGAAATTGGAGGCAAAGGAAGGCAGATGGGGGAGTGGGGGGCAATGGTGAGTTAAATGGGGGCAATGGGAGGGTTAAGGGGGGCAGTGGGAGGGAATGGGAGGAAATGAGGGGGAATGGAGCAAATAGGAGGGCCATAGGGGGCAATGGGGGAGCAGTGTGGGAGATGGGGAAAGTGGGGGCAGCTGGATAGGGCAAAGGGAGGGAAATGGGGGGAAAATGGGAGGGTTACTGGGGCAGGATTTGCGAGGTCCCTGGAGCCCTGAGGGGTAACTGGGACCAGGCCGTCCCCTCTTGATCTCTGTTTCTCCCCCCAAGGTTGCTGCTACCCCTGGCCCTGCCTGGACCCACCCCCCCATGCCAGGAAGGGAATTTGGGGTCCCCCCGATGGGGAGGGAGACCCCAGCCCCTGATCTTGACCCCCGGGAACTAGCGGTTGCCCGTGCTGCGCTGTGGGGCCAAGACCCCTGGGAGCTGCTGTGGCAGGACGAGGAGGGGGACACGTAAGGGGGGA
>NW_020955385.1:6346-13786 GCF_003031625.1 Empidonax traillii | reverse complement strand
CATGGAGAGGACAAGGGGAGAGCAAAGGGAGAGAAATGAGGTGAATGTGGGGTCAATATGGGGGGATCAGTGTGGGGTGAATGGGGGTTAAATAGGAGGGTCAACGAGGAGTTCAGTGGGGGGGCCAAGGGGGGCAACAGTGGGCTACTGGGGGAATAATGGTGAGGCAATTGGGGTGCCAATGGTGGAGTCAGTGGGGCAAGAAGGGTGCTGGGAAGCCTCCAAGGGCAGTTGTGGAGTGCTGGGAAGCCCCCAGGGGCAGTTGTGGAGTGCTGGGAAGAGCCCCAGGGTGACAGGTCCCCAGGGGGGCTGTCTGAGGGTCAAGAGAGTTCCCTCTAATCCGGCTTTACCCTCAGGCTGCTGCACGTGCTCTGTGCAGGGGGGCTGCGAGCGCCTGCCCGGGCTGCAGCTGAGGCTCTGCGGGATCTGGGAGGGCTTGAGATGCGGGAGCACCTGGGAAAGGTGAGGGGGCAGCACAAGGGGTAAGAAAGGGGCTATGGGGGCAGTAAGTGGGTCCTCGTGGGGCAATAAGGGGATGGCAGGGGTAAAAGGTGAATTATGGTGTGATCAGAGGGTTATGGGGAGGGAGACCCCATTAATTATGGGGGTGGGGTAGTTAATTCTGGGGTAATTAATCACAGGGTTCTGTCATAGCCTAATAATGGGGGGGGATGGGTGAGTGAGGGGGGGAAAAAGGGGTAATTAATAATGGGGGTAATTAGAGGCCACTAAAGGGTTAATGAAGGAGCAATTAATAACAGAGGGTGATAAAGGGGGCAGAACAGTAAAAGTGCACCAGGGTGATAATTTGGGAGTTGGGGTGCTGGGTTTTCCGTACCACCCCCGACACCCCCAGACCTTCCTTTTCCTCTACCAAACCCCCCCAGACACCTCTTTTACCCCCAAGACCCCCTGACCTCCCCCCAAGATTCCCTCAGGTCCCCATGATGCCTCCTTCTGCCCTCCCAGACCCCGCTGCTGGTGGCAGCGGCAGCGGCGGCTCCAGGAATTGTGCGGGACCTGCTGGTCCTGGGGGCCGATCCTGACGCCGCTGACCACAGGGGCCGGACGGCCCTGCACCTGGCAGCAGCCTATGGGCACCCCGAAATTCTCCAGGTGAGACCCCAAACCCCTCCCTGGGCTCCCCAAAATCCTACAGGCGAGACCCCCAACACTCCCTTCCCCGGGCCCCAAAGTCCTCCAGGTGAGACCCCAGATTCCAAATCCTTCAGGTGAGACTCCAAACCCTGTGAAATCCTCTAGGTGAGAACTCCAAATCCTGTATGTGTAGGCCCCACACCCCCAAATCCTACAGGTGAGACCGCAAATCCTCCACGTACCACTCCAAACCCCCGTCGGGCTCCTTCGAATCCTCCAAGTGCAACCCCAAGCCCTGCAAGGCCTAGGCAATCAGAGGGGACCCCAAAATCCTCCCAAAGGGGACCCAGGGGGACCCCAAAACTTGCCCTGGGGGGTCTCAGGTGTCCAGGAGGGACCCTAACCCTTGGGGCAGAACCGAAAACAGGCCCCTAAAGGACTCAGGTGTCCTGTGGGACCTCAAAAGCAGCCCAGGGAGATCCCAGGTGTCTGTCTGGGACCATAAAACCCCCATGGGGGACCCCAGAATCACTTCAGTAGGACCCAGGCATCTGATGCCCTGCTATTGTGGACATCCAAACCCCTCAAAAGGGTCCCATGTGTCTGGGAGCCCCCAGAACTGGCCCAGAGGGGTCCCAGGTGTCCAGGAGGGAACCCAGACCCCCTGGATAGACTCCACAATCCTCCCAGAGGGGTCCCAAGTGTGCAGGGGGACCCCAAATCTCTCCCCCCACCTTTCCAGGCCATGATGTCCTCGGGAGTCCCTGTCAATGTGGAGGCCAGAAACTTTGAGGGTCAGTAAATCTGGGGGGGGCCCAGGGCAGGGGAGGGGCTCGGGGTGGGTCTCTGAGTTTGGGATGAGGGGGGCTCTTGGGAAGTCCTGGAGTCCTTCTCTGGGAGAGACCAGGTGGGTTCAGTTGAGGGGTCCACATTTGGCGGGGGTTAAGCTGTTCCTGATTTGGGGCATCTGAGGAGTCCTCAATTTCAGGGTGTCTTAGGGGAGTCCCACTTGAGGGGACCTCAACATAGGGGAGTTGGGGGTCTTTGGGAATCCCCATTTTTTATTGTATCTCTTGGGGAGGTTCATGGTGGAGACATACCTGTTTTGTGGTGCTGGGGGTCCCCAGTTTAGGGGTCGCAGTTGATGGGGGAGCATCTGGGGATGTGTGTACTTTGGGGAGTCCCTGGCAGTATTTCCAATTCCAGGGGGACTCTGTTTGGGAATGGCCCATCCTGACCCCCTTTGTTCCATTCTTTAGGCCAGACGCCCCTGCACTGCGCTGTCCTAGCCCACAACGCCTCACTGCGGGGGGGCACAACCCCCGCGGGGTCCCCTGTGGGGGGATCCCCCATTCCCACCCTCCAGGACCGACTCCGCTGTGTCGAACTGCTGCTGCACATGGGGGCAGACAGCAGCAGCCAGGTATGGACACCCCCAGGATACACAGATGTGCCCCCGATGTCCAGGTGTCCCTCAGACCCCCTGGGTGCATGCCTAGGCCCCTGTGCCACCCTCCAAAGACCATTGTGTCCTGCCTCAAGGTCCCCATGGGCTGGGTAGACCTGAGCTCCCAGGCACTGGGGTCTGAGGGGGTCAAGGGGAAGTTGCAGGGCAGGTGGGTCTCCCTGTGGGATCTCCTCGACTCCTGTCTCCCTCCCAGGACACCAAAAGCAGCCTGACAGCCCTACACCTGGCCGTGCAGGGTGGCAACCTGGCCCTGGCCCACCTGCTGCTGCGCCAGCCTGGCATGGCCCCACGCCTGGTCAATATGAAGGTCTGGGGGGCTTGGAGGGGTTTGAGGGAATTGTAGGGCTGGAGGGAGCTCTGAGATGCTCTATGGGGGGCCCTAAGGGGGGCGATCAGAGGTGTACGTGGGGCACTATGGGGTTCTCTGGTGTTCCCCCAGGGCTTAGACGGGCACTGGGGGATGGGGGGGTTGGTGTCTGTAGGGGGCTCTGGGGGGGCAGAGGGGACTTTAGGATGGTTCAAGGGGATCAAAAGGGCCCTGGGGGGCTTTGGGGTGTCTGTGGAGGGGCTGGGGGGGGACTGGACGTGTCAGATCTTGAGAGTCTCTGAGGTACCTCTCAGGGGGCTAGAGAGTGATTTGGAGGTGCCCTGAGCCCCTCATGTCCTCCAGGCCCATGGAAACACGCCCCTGCACATGGCAGCAGCACTGCCTGGAACCCCCAGCCAGGAGCCCCTCGTGCGGCTGCTCCTGGCCTGGGGGGCTGACCCCAGTGCCCGAAACCTGGAGCATGACCTGCCTCAGGGGCTGCTGCCCCCTGGGCCCCCCGGAGACCAGGTGGGACCCCTGGATCCCCACCCCCACACCCAGCACCCCCCCAGCACCTTGCCGCATCCAAAAACCTCCCGCTGGTGGGGAGGAAATGCCGCAAATCGCTGCTGGAGCCCCCAAATCCCACTCTTTTACCCCAAATCCCTCTGTTTTACCCCAAATCCTGCTGTTGTACCCCAAAATCCCATTGCTGTGCCCCAAAATCCTGCTTTTGTACTCCAAATCACGTTGCTTCACCTCGCATTGGTCACAGCCAGCTTCATGAGGGGAAAGTCCTGCTTGTTGAACCTCATTTCCTTCTTTGACAGGGTAACCCACTTAGTTGATCTAGGAAAGCCAGGAGATGTAATCCTTTTGGATATCAGTAAAGTTTATGACAGGATCCTTCTGAATGAACTGTCCAGCCCACAGCTGGATAAAGACATCAAGTGGTGGGTGAGGAGTTGGCTCATGGGTCAGGCAGAGGGTGACAGTGACTGGGGTGACATCAGACTGTGACCTGTCACTAATGGGGGTCCACAGGGCTCCATCTTGGGCCCTGTGGTCTTCAACATCTTCATCAACGACTTGGATGCAGGAGTGGAAGGGAGACTAATTAAGTTTGCAGATAACATTGAATTGGAGGAACTATCGAGTCACTCGAGGGCAGGGAGGCCCCGCAGAGACATCTTGACAAATTGAAGAGATGGGCAATCGCCAACTGTGTGAAGTTTAACGAGGGCAAGTGCCGGATTCTGCACCCGAGATGGGGCAACCCTGGCTTTTTGGGGCAACCTAGACTAGGGAATGAGAGGCTCGAGAGCTGAGGGAAGGGACCTGGGGGTCCTGGTCGATGGCCAGTTGGCCATGAGTCAGCACTGCCCTGGCAGACAGGAGGGCCAGCTGTGTCCTAGGGGGCATCAGGCAAAGCATCACCAGCCAGTCAAGGGAGGATTGTCCTGCTCTGTACTGAGGTAGCCTCACCTCAAGTCCTGGGGGCAGTTTTGGGCACCACAATATAGAAAAGGCACTAAGTAAGGAGAACATCCAAAGAAGGCCACAGGGATGAGACAGGGTCTGGAGGGGAAACTTTATGAGGAGCAGCTGAGGGCACTTGGTTTGTTCAGACCGAGGTCAGACCTCACTGGGCTGTTCAACATCCTCATGGAGGGCAGGTACCAGTCTCTTTACTTCTGTGACCAGTGACAGGACCCAAGGAAATGGCTGGAGCTGTTCTAGGGAAGGTTTAGGCTAGATATTGGGAAAAGATTCTTCCTCCAGAGGGTGATCGGGCACTGATCAGGCTCTCCAGGACAGTGGTCACAGACCCAAGGCTGACAGAGTGCAAACAGAGTTTGGACGATGCTCCGAGGGACATAGTGTGATTGTTGGGATCTCTCCTCTTGAACAGGGCCAGGAATTGGACTAGGTGATCTTTGTTGGTCCCTTCAAACTTAGCATATTTTATGAAATCCTGCTGCTTTGCCCCAAAATCCTGCTGCTCGCCTCCAAATCCTGCTTTTTACCCCAAATCCTGCTCTTTTACTCCCTAAATCCCACTGCTTTACCCCCAAATCCTGCTGATTCACCCTTCCCATTTTCACAATCCCTGAAACTGTGGAGTCCCAGGACCTTCAGGAGAGGGGTCCCAGGACCCCTCTCTTCTGGTGTCAAACACTGGGATTTGGGGATCCCACTGACCCCTCCCTCCCCCACAGCTCCGCCTCCTCCTGAGGAGCCGCCGCGGGTCCTGCCGGTCCCTCCCCACCACGGAGCAATGTCATAGGGGTGGGGTCTCCTGAGTATGGGGATGGCACAGCCCCATATTGTGGGATTCCCCACCATGTCAATTTTTCCCGATTTCAGTGAAATTGCCCACAAATTTCTGTGAAATGACTTTGAACCACATTGGTTTGGGGAGAGGGGCACTGGAAGAAAGGGAGATCCAGGCCCCCTTTCCCCCCCAGTACACTCCTACCTCCCCTGCCTTGTTAATGGAGGTTGCTAATGGGGTGGAGGTCCCCCCAAGTTAGGGCATTTGGGATGGAGGACCCCAAACCAGGTGGGGACCCCAACACTGACAAATTCTGGAATTAAATAAAAACATTGTTAAAAATAAAAACATAGCTCAAGTCTGAGTCCAGTTTTTCCTAGTCCCCTCGGTCCTTCCCCAGACCCTCCCAGTGCATCGCAGTCCTTCTCCAGTGCATCAAAAAGGGGGAAAAGGGCTTTGAACTGAGGGACAAACCTCCTTTTCCATTATTTGAAGGATTAAATCGAGGAACCCCCCTTCTTTGGCACCATTTCAAGGCCTTAAATTGAGGGGGAAAATGGCAGGAAATGTGAGGGTAAAGGGGTGGAAAATGCGAGGAGAAAAGGGTGGTACCCATAAGCCTCCCCGTGACCCTCCCGGTCATGCGCCACCCAGCGGATGAAGAAAACGGTTGCAATGGAAAAATTAATTGAAGTGTTACCCCCTTGTGGAGAGTCAAAGAATTGCAGCAAAAGGCTGCGCTGATATTGTTACTCTGACTCCAAAATTGAATAAGAACAAAGATTCCTCCCAGAAAAGAGGTGCCATCGCAGAAAGCTCCCGCTGCCCGTGGAGTGCCCAGACCGGCCCACCAACTGCATTTAAGCCCCCGAGGGTAAGCATTTTGCTTTCCTGGGAGAAAGGGCTTTTGTTTGCTTGCAGGAATCCTGCGCTAAAATTGCCAGTCTGAATGCCAAAATTAAATATGGACAGATTCCTCCCAAATCAAAATGTGCAGAGAGAAAGCTCCTGCTGCCCATGTAGATGCCAGGCTTGCCCACAACCAGACATTTTACCCTGAGGGTAAGCACTTTCTTTCCTGGGAGAACAGGCTGTTGTTCGCTTGCAGGAATCTTGCGCCAATGTTGCTATTCTGCCTCCAAAATTCAATAAGAACAAAGACTTCTCCCTGACAAAAGGTGCAAGGTGAAGAAGTCCCTGCTGCCCATGGAGGGCCCAGGCTGGCCTACTAACTGCACCTGAGAGCCTAAGGGTAAGCACTTTCTTTCCTGGGAGAAAGGGCTTTTGTTCACTTTAAGAAATCCTGCGTTCAGATTGCCAGTCTGACTTTAAAATTCATTACGAACAAAGATTCCTCGCAGACAAAAGGTGCAAGGACAGAAAGCTGCTGCTGCCCATGGAATGCCCCGGCTGGCCAACCAAGTGTACCTGAGACCCCGAGGGTAAGCAGTATTTTTCCTGGGAGAAAGGGCTGTTGTTCGCTTGCAGGAATCCTGCTCTGAAATTGCCGGTCTGATTCCAATATCAAGTACGGATGAAGATTCCTCCCAGACAAGATGTGCCGCCACACAAAGGTCTCTCCCCTTTCATGGGGAAATGGTCTGCGGTTCGCTCGCAGGAGCCCTGTGCTGATATTGTCAATCTGCCATCCAACATCGAATATGGACTAAGATTCCTCCCAGACAAAGGGTGCCACCGCAGCAAGTTCTTGCTGTCCACGGAGCGGTAGGCTGGTCTATCCGCTGCACTTGAGATCCCAAAGTTAAGGACTTTCTTTCCTGGGGGAAAGGGCTGTTGTTATCTTGCAGGAGCCCTGCACTGCGACTGCCAGTCCAATTCCAAATGGAACAAGGACCAAGATTCCTCCCGGACAAAAGGTGACAGGATAGAACGTTCTCGCTGCCCATGGACCGTCAAGGGTGTCTAAGTCACGCACCTGAGACCCTGAGGGTAAGGGCTTTTTTTCCTGGGGGTAAAGGATACCATTTGCTTGCAGGAGTCGTGGACTGAGATAGGCGGTTTGAATACACATGAACATTCCTCCCAGACAAAAGGTGCCACTACAGAAAGCTCTTGCTGCTAATGGAGGCACTCACCAGCTGCCCTTGAGAGACAAAAGGTAAGGGCTTTTTTACCTAGGGGAACAGTGTCTCATTTGATTGCAGGAGATCTGTACTGGATATCCCAGTCTGAGCTCCTAGAGTGAACACCATCAACACTCCTCTCAGACAAAAGGTGCCACCTCAGAAAGTTGTTGCTGCCCATGGAGTGCCTGAGGTATCCCACCACCTG
>NW_020955385.1:4307-5576 GCF_003031625.1 Empidonax traillii | reverse complement strand
CAAAAGGTAAGGGCTTTTTTACCTAGGGGAACAGTGTCTCATTTGATTGCAGGAGATCTGTACTGGATATCCCAGTCTGAGCTCCTAGAGTGAACACCATCAACACTCCTCTCAGACAAAAGGTGCCACCTCAGAAAGTTGTTGCTGCCCATGGAGTGCCTGAGGTATCCCACCACCTGCACCTGAGACCCGTAGGGTATGGGGTTTTTTTTCCTGTAGGTAAGATCTGTTCTTTTCTTGCAGGAGTGCTGCATCGAGATAGCTGCTTAGGTTCCTGAAATTGAACAGGGATGAAGATTTCTCCCAGACAAAAAGTCAAAGGACAGAGCACTCTTACCGCTCATGGAATTTACTGGGTCTCTCACCACTTACACCTGAGACCCTGAGGGTACAGGCTTCCTTATTCCGGGAAAGATCTGTTGTTTTCTCGCAGCAGACCGGAACCAAAATTGCAGTCCAACTCCCCAAACTGAATATGGACAAAGATTGTTCTGAAACAAAAGGTTCCAGGCCCGGATGGTTTTGCTGCACGGGTAAAGGCAGGGGTCTCTCACTAGCTAGACTTGAGACCTTGAATATAAGACCTTTTTTGCTGGGCAAGAGGGCTGTCATTTATTGGAAACAGCTGGGCTGCAGACAGCTTAGGCCTTGAAGTTAATCAGTTACAGCTGTGAGCTTGTCAAAGAATGTAAACAGCACGAAGGCAGGAGAGCAGAAAGGGAAGAACTACAGTAAATCATAGGCATCATTTTGAGCTTTGCCAGCACAAGAAAGGACACCGACCGCCTATCAAAAGAGTAAGCGCGGCACGCGAACAGAGACCACCGACCAATTCTAGCACGTATACGCACAGAGGCGAGGAAAGACTATAAAGCTAAGCCTGCCGTTCCTCAAGTGCCTGTCGTCCGCCAGCCGACCGAGCCCGCACTTAAAATGATAGTCAGACCTCCCCCAATTCAACAACCCTGAAGATTGCTCCCAGATAGCAGGTGCCAGGACAGAAAGTTCTCGCAGCCCACTCAGCGTCCCGTGTGTCCACTTCAAGCACTTGGGACCCTGCAGGTGAGGGGTTTCCTTTCTGGGGAAAAGTTTTCTAGCTCATTTGCAGGTGCCTCAGAATGAAACTGGACAGCTAAGACCCCAAACTTAACTGGCCCTCTCTAACTTCACTCGCCTGTGACCCCCTCTAACTCCCCTCCACTCGCCTGTGGCCCCCTCTAACTCCCCTCCACTCGCCTCTGGCCCCCTCTGTCTCCCCTCCACTCGCCT
>NW_020955385.1:0-1227 GCF_003031625.1 Empidonax traillii | reverse complement strand
GGTAGATGGACTATTGCTCTGAGTCTCACATCAACATGTCAGTTAGCTTACAGAGTTGAGACAATGGCTGTACAGTCATGTAGATTGAGCAAGCGTATGTAATTTCTGTCCAATCGCTAGAGCTGTGTTGTGGAGCTGATGGTACTCAGATAGCGGGGCCTTGACGCTGGGTTGCCAGTTCTTTTCTGGTACGCTGAGGTCAGAGATCTCATTTGCTCTGTGGAAATGAGGTTTCTAAATGGTTAACATCTCGGTGACCATGCGGGTGACCTGCCTAATCTTAATTTTGTTGTTGTTGTTGTTCAGATAAGCGGACACGAGGTACCCCGGAGCGAGACAAGTTGAAGCGGCCTAGGAAGAAGGTGGTATTGTGTTTGATGAAAGATGTTAATTTTAGCCATAGGAGTCCTTTATCTTGTGTGTTTTTGTTTTTTATTTTCCAGATGGGGCACAATCGGTCTCGAGGGGTAGAGGCATAGCGGGGACAAGAGCGAGGTGAGAATTTTGTTCCCGGACCGAATGCGGTGTTAGTTTTAGGATGTTGTCTATTTGGTCAATCGGGCATCTAAGTTGCAATCGCTTGTGGTTTTTTTCTAGGCGATACGCAACCCTTCGGCCGGCTGCCGAACGTGCCGAAGGTCCGTCCCGTAACAGCTCGAGGTAAAGGAGACCGATATAATGGCTACGACGAGGTACACGAGCGCGGTCCTCCACATCGGTGATTTTTTTTTTTTTTTTTTTTTTTTTTTTTGCAGCGGCTATCTGTTTGCTTGTCAGGGTGTAGTGACACTTTGGTGTGCGGTCTGACAGGGTTTAGGGGTTTTCAGCTTTCTTTGTGAGGAATCTCTAAGTGTTTGAGAGCTCAGCAATTTGAGTGTTTCTGCATTCTATTTACAGGGGCGGTCTCAATAGCAACTGGAAAGAGGAGCCTTCCGGGTGAGTCGGGGAGGTAACGAGGCAGAGCCCAGGTCCGCTGAATTTTCAGAAAGGTCACGTCGCTTTCTCTTTGTGCGTTTCAGGTATGCCACGCTACGATAACCGTGACCGGAGACGGTAGCGTGAGAACCTCGGTACAGTTAAGACAGGGTGAGTAGGGGGATGGTTGTGTTTTTGCAGAGGCAGTGCTAAATGCAGGGAGTGATTCTCAGTTTCATTTCTTTTAGCTAAGAAAAATAACCCGGGGACTCGAGAAGCCTTTCAGCTCACCGCAGCGGCCCTTCTCGGCGT